>NW_028278682.1:0-152986 GCF_059751315.1 Micrasema longulum | reverse complement strand
TGTTACTTTTCAAAAAAAAGACTAGCTCTTTTGCTTGGAGAGTGACTTACACTGTTATATTTATTCGATAATACTTAGAATCAGTGTTAAAATAAAATATGATTAGATTAATTAGTTTAATATACTTTGATAATAAAACCTGTATAGCTTTGAAACCGGTCGGTAAAAAATATAAAAATAAGTGGTTAAAAACAAAGTTTTTTATATTTATTTCATTGTGAGATGTTTTTCATTTTCATTTAATTGTGCAAATAACTTTACTAGACATTACAATATTTTGAGTTTGTCCAAATGTTTGAAAAAACAAATGACTGGATTTCAGATTTCAGGATTTCTAGGGAGTCATTAAGATTAACATATTACAACAGGGATGGAGAAGTCTAGGCATTTACAGGGCTTTTGTGCAACATTTACCATTTTGCCTTAGTTTGAACATCCATATTTCTTCAAATCTTCCGTCTGTTGATTTCAGTGAAGTTAAAGAGCTGACATTTTTGTCATGGAAGTGAGATTCATCCGGGTGAACTATTTTTTTTTTTATTGAAATTTTTTTCACATAAGCATTCTTCTAAACATTTTTTTTAATTCCAGCCAAACTGCAAAAGCAGATTTTTTCACCTACAATTATACTTCAATTATAAATACAATAATACAATAAATAAATACAATATTTCAATTATACTTCTTTTACAAACGTTTGGGCATACTCAAAACACTGTTAAGTTGTGAATTACTTATTATTTGAAAATATAAATCAGGTTGAAGAAAAGAAGGGTTCGAACCTCAGACCTCTTATCTGAGTGTCCGCGACACTAGCCACGGGGCCACAACCCGGTTCGAATTTGCATGTTATTGCATATTTATTACATAAATGCTCATTCTCATTTTAGTTTTTTTTTTTTAGTCATATTTGTATAAAACTACTTATACTTTGAAACATAAAAAAAAATTCATCTCAGAACAGGCTGAGCCAAGTTGGATGGAGACTATCCTGACCAGAGGATGCTCCGTATTCATTTTCCAATCCACTGGTTTTATATAGAATCCATGGAATTGTATAAAATGTATACTTATTTAGGCAAAATATATATTTTATTTAAAAAAAATAAATATAAAAAGAACGTACATAAGTAACATACATAGCCACAAACATTCGAAAAGTATTATCAAAAGAATTAAAATAAAAAACGATACATAAACCAACATTTAAAAATAAATTGAAATAATATGTCTTGTATGTTTATTTTTTTATCCATGAGTTTTAATTATGAAATCTAGTCAACATCAGTCTTTTTTTCCTTTTTTTTAGAGGAAATAATTAAATAAATTGAATTTAAATAAAGTTTAATCTTACACCAGCCAATTATAAGTCATAAGCCCAGTAGATGGCTAAACTTATATTTTACCTTCTGTAAAATGTTCTTCATCTCTGTTGTGATATTTGAATATTCATATGCTCGACATTATAAATCGTGCCCGCGGGCAAGTCAGCACCATCATCTTCCATCCACAGCCGAAATGGTGCATAGAGCACTAGATTGGCACACAACTGCATCGTATCTTAAACATCTGTTAGTGGAACTTATGGTGATCAGTTAAACGTTCGGGTGCCAGCCCAGGGACAGTAAAACATAATATAGTAATATTATCAAAAAATAAAATATTTAACCTTTGACCCTTCCAGAAATTCCCCCATGGTTATTGAGATTGATATATTACAGCAGACATAGAATACTATAAAGGTGGAATATGGAATATCTGGTATATCTACTCATCGTTTCTTTGAATCCTATAAAATATGTATCTGTATATTTATGTTTTTCCTTTTTGATTTTTTTTTTTACATCAGAGCATGTTTTTAATTCTTTATTTTAATTCTTACCTTTTAATTACATTTACAAAAAAAAAATCGTCTTTTTTAATATTATTTCCATTTGTAAATACTAACTACAAACTTTTTAATAACTTTTTTTACTTTAATTTGAATTTTTAAACAACTTCTATTTATATAATAAATTACAATTAGCTTCAATTAAGAATTTTCACTTACAAACTTAAATGTTTTTAAAATAAAGTTTTTATTTGAAGCACTAACTTTGTGGTTATTCTTTAAAATGAAATAAATAAAACAACTTTGTTTTTAACAAAATTTTGAGTTTGACCAAATTTTTGACCAAAAGGACTGGATTCAACTCCCTGGGGAGCTGTTTATATTAACATATTACAACAGAGATAAGGAACATTTAAGAGAAGGTAATATAGAAGTCCAGGCATCTACAGGGCTTATGACCTGTCAATGGCTGGTTTAAGTGGCCACTTTACACACGGAATATAGATGTTCAAATATAGGCAGAATGGTGAATGTTACACAGTGTGTAAAGTGGCCACTTAAACCAGCCATTGACAGGTCATAAGCCCTGTAGATGCCTGGACTTCTATATTACCTTCTCTTAAATGTTCTTCATCTCTGTTGTAATGTGTTTGTTTTTAACCAAAATTTTTTTTTTTTTAAGTTTTTTTTTTTTCGCCGACCGGTTTCAAAGCAAACAAGCTTCTTTGTCAAGGTTTACGTAACTAATGAATTGATTCCTTTTTTATTTCTATCATGTTCACTAAATACTACACGTGGAGCCAATAAATCAAGTGATCTTTTCTTACACGGGTGGTAATTTGATATCATTATTTTTGAAGTAAGACAGGAGAGGACTAAAAGAAATATTGTTTATTTGGTTATTAATTATTGTTTTCTTATTATGAATCGCTTTTTTTATTTCTAAGATTTCTGAAAAATAAAAATTAGTGGTTAAAAACAAAGCTGTTTTATTTATTTTATTGAATGTTTCTATTTATGTTTTTTTTTCTTTTCTTTTTTGTACTTTCATTGATAACCTAACATCTAATTACTATATAACATGGAAACTTTACTGGTCCATTAGAGTTAAGTCTAACTGTTCAAAATATAAAACTATGTAACAGTACTATATGTTTCCTGAATTGAAAAAAAAAATATTTTTTTTATTATTTTAAAAAATAGAAGTAGGCATTTACGGCGCTTACGATCTAGTCATTGGATGATTTAAGAGGCCACTCTAGTACAAGGGTACACATAATATGTAGGTGAAGTATTTCAGTTGTATAAATCTCACCCACATCAATAAAGGTTTCAGCTCTTTATTTATTTAAATCTTCAAGTACAAAAAATAAGTTCTTTGGCAGACTTAACGCTAAAAGCAATATCTTCCAGCCAACCAAAATACAGACATGTCAAAAAAGAGACAGAAAAATAACAACATATATCAGAAGATAAATACATGAAAAAACCTAATTAATTGAAAATAACAGCTGTATTTGAATAGAGAGATAAGGTTTGCACATATTAACTTAAATAAAAGTATATATGATGTTATACGTTTTAAGGGATGAGGAATGTAGAATCAGATAATGAGTTTACAAAGAGAGAGAAAGAGGAACCAAGGAAAGAGAAAAGATAACTTTAACTTCACAAAAACAAACAGATTCAAGTATTTAGAAATTTAAATGTTTAAACATAGACAGAATAATTAATGTTACACAGTGTGTAAAGTGGCCACTCAAGATAGCCAAAGCTCAAAGATCATAGACTCAAAGAAACCAAATCTTAATTATCATTTCAGTCATGTTTTTATTTATATATTCCTTTTTTATTGATTTCAACATTTCTTTTTTTTTTTCTTCAATACTACTATTTTTAACTATTATTTTGTTAATTTCAATGATACTATTATTTTGTATATTTCATTATGTATGAATCTAAATTTGTATAATTTATATCTTAATATTCATATCTGATTATCTTTTTTATATTGTATTCATTGGAATTCAATTATTTATTATTTACACCTTGTTTTTCTGGATTGTTATTCTATTGCATCACATGTAATTTTAATGTAATCTAATAAATTTCACCGTGTATTTTTCAATAAGATTATTTTAGCTTGACACGGGCACAGTTTAAAAAGCCTCGATAAGTTCATTTAAACGAGTGTAATTTTGAATGAATAAAAAAATTAATTAAAAGGTTTTTTTTCCAGTAAGAAAAAATTACAGGTCACAAGCCCCTATAAACGCTAAGACTTTCACATTTCCTTCTTTAAAATGTTTTCTATCTGTTTTGATGAAGAACCTACGAATCCGCACCTAGTGGTGCATAAGCACTGAATTATAACGCCATTAAATTATTTTTGTAACATAGAAAATAAGATGATCAGTCTCACGCTTCAGCTGCCAGTCCAGGACCATTGAAGTATTACAGATTTGTACCACTTTTAAAACTAATGTCTCACGTCCACCCAGCCAAGAATCAAACCCAGGACCTTAACGACATGGATTTATCTTCACTCAATTTCCTTACTCGGGATTATTACCTGAGAGTCGCCACAGAACCAAAAATACTCGTCTAGGGTTCTGGTAACTTTTTACTCTCAGATCCGTATTCTGTACACATTATGTTTAAGAATACTAACCGAAATCTGTAAGCTGGCTCTCGTTCACTGGGTCAAGGTTTATATGATCCGTAAGATGGGCAGAACTAAAAAACTTCATAATCAGAAGAGACATGAGACCACATAGGAACACGAACTTCATTTTTCTCTCCTTCACAGTTGTCACAAAGAGTGTAACAATTATTTAAGTTCACAGAAAATTTATGTTTTAAATCGTGTGCATTCCCTCTGCGTAACAAAGTTCTCTCGAGTGATCACAATAACTGACTGAGTCGTTCGTATATTATTTATTCAATATTATACGATGTGTTTTTATTTGTCTTATCTGTAGCTTGACCACAATAATTACAGTAGAATACAAATGAGTCGCAGTGCTTACTTATGTTAATGTATTTGCTATCTACACTGCTTTTGCGCAATATAATTTAGATTGATGTATCGCTAATAATTTTATTACAAAAATACTATTTTATAGTAATTAATCTGACAGATGACCATGCGTAGGTACCAGAGGCGAATTGTCCAAATAATTTCGTTTATTTTATTAATTATATTAATTTCATTAATTTTATTTATTTTGTTTATTTTGTTTATTATGTTTATTTTGTTCATAATGATTATTTTGTTAATTTTGTTTATTTTATTAATTTTGTTTTTTTAAATATTTTATTTATATTATTTATTTTATTAATTTTATTTATTGTAGTTATTTTATTTTATTTTATTTTATTTTATTTTGTTTTATTTTGTTTTATTTTATTTTATTTTATTTTATTTTATTTTATTTTATATTATTTTATTTTATTTTACTTTACTTTATTTTGTTTTGTTTTATTTTATTCATTTTATTCATTTTATTCGTTTTATTCGTTTTATTCGTTTTATTCGTTTTTTTAGTTTTATTCGTTGTATTCGTTTTATTCGTTTTATTCGTTTTATTCGTTTTATTCGTTTTATTCGTTTTATTCGTTTTATTCGTTTTATTCGTTTTATTCGTTTTATTCGTTTTATTTGTTTTATTCATTTTAAGCATTTAATTATTTTATTTATATTATTTATTTTATTCATTTTATTTATTTTACTTATTTTATTTATTTTATTTATTACATTTATTTCATTCATCATTTAATTCATTTTATTCATTTTACTCATTTTATTTATTTTATTTATTTTATTTATTTTATTTATTTTATTTATTTTATTTATTTTATTTATTTTATTTATTTTATTTATTTTATTTATTTTATTTATTTTATTTATTTTATTTATTTTATTTATTTTATTTATTTTATTTATTTTATTTATTTTATTTATTTTATTTATTTTATTTATTTTATTTATTTTATTTATTTTATTTATTTTATTTATTTTATTTATTTTATTTATTTTATTTATTTTATTTATTTTATTTATTTTATTTATTTTATTTATTTTATTTATTTTATTTATTTTTTTACATTTATTTTATTTATTCTATATATTTTATAGAAGCACACAGTCAAAAATTAATTAAATGACATAACAATAAAGTGTTATCTATTTTTAAAAATCATTGTTTGCCACTGGTAGGCACCGTTTTAGTTAAGATAGTATTGTTTTTCTGTGATCGTTGAGTTCTGGCACCTTGCTGAAAGACATAATTGCAATCAGGTGCAAGTTGGCAAATATCTTGTTTATACATACTTCATGTATGGATACATTGTACATGTTATACTAATCTTACATAACTGAGTGATATCTGCATTTGATATGGAAAAATCTTGATTCATTTATTGTGTTGAGCAAAGACGAGGTGTGAATAATACGTAGTCCTAGGAGGAGGAAAATTTATATAAGGGACTGTATTTTTGGAGAACAAAGGTTGCGCCACTCAGCTTACCTGCTGACGATGAGGAGTGGCGTGTGATGGAACCTTGCTAGTGAAGCTGGCGGTCTTAAGACGCTGCGCTGCCACATCTTGTTGGTAGCACTTCTCTTGTTTGATGTTAGATTAGTACAAAAATGTCAAGGTTGTATCCAGTACTCACACGCAGAATTATTGTTACGTGGGGTGCGCTACAAAACAGGACGGTTGAATAGGTAGGTATAGATTTAGTTAAGAGATGGTCCGAACATATTGATTTACTGACGGAACCAGTTATATTCAAAATGGTTTATCACAAAATATAACATTTGCATTTGAAAGCCTAACTTTGTGGTTATTCATTATAATAATAATTATAAAATTACTCTGGTTATATGCATTTTTTTTTTTAAATTTATCCCATCAACTTCTTTTACAGCTACACAAGCTTCTTTATCAAGGTATGCTGAACTAAAGAATTTTATCTTATTTTATTTTTACATTGATAAGGTACTGCTTTTCAAGTTATTAAATAATGTTCTTTTCAGTCTTGAACTTTTGAATTGTGTGAATTTTTATGAGACAACGTAGTACGAGACAAAATACTTCTTTTGCTGTTGATTTGCATAGTTCAAACTATGCTAAATACTCACCTTTTCCACGGCTCCACATGTTCGCAAACAAACATGCAAACTTGGATTTATTTCATTTATACAAATTAAAAATCATTACTCTTTCATCACTTCTTTTCTGTATACTGTATACTTTTTTTACTGTTTATGCTATGATACATCAACTCTGTGACTTCAATACTTTTTATATTTAAACCCTTTATTTATTGTTAATTTGCTGCAGACCTATGTTATAATTTCTTATTTTATTTTTCTTTATTATTTCCTTATTTTCTGCTGATTTTATTTCATGTATATATATTTTACAAACTTTTTTCGGGTGTTTTGTTTTATTATAATTGTTTTTCAAAATTATTTTTTACTTTGTCAAAGACGTAAGCCGTCGAAATAAATAAATAAATATTAAAGAATAAATATAAATCAAAACATATAGAGCTAATAATTTAATAATTGTTATCATGTTATATTTGATAAGATGGGAGGTGTGGACTGGGGGGGATTCTATCTTTAAAACTAGACACGAGCTGACTAAAGGAAATATTGTTTATTTCACTATTCATTATTTTTTTACAATTATTTATCGATTTTTCATTTTCTAAGATTTCTAATTTGTCTGATCTTAACATATTATTTTCATCATATGGAACTTTTGGTCCAGAATCTTTGTTAAAACTATGATTTTCAGATGGTTTGCGAATTTTTTAGACCTTAAGTTTTCTTTTTCTTCTCTAAAATTTAAATTTCTTTTAGTTTTTCCAATGTAGATTGAATCGCATCAATCATTACAGTTTACTTGGTAAAATCTAGATTTATTATATTTAGCGACTATATCTTTGTAGTTTTTAAACAATGTGCTTATATTATTTTTACTTGTTATGTGTAAAATGCAGGCTTAATGTTTGATGATAGAAAAGTAGATAATTATTTGGAAAAATTGTCATATGTAAAATCAATCTCTCTCCATATTTTAGGTGGGTTAGCGAGGAAGTTGATTAATTGAGGAAGAAGAATATAAATATTTATTTACAAATTAACGTTTTTGTTTTTGATTAAATCTTTTCTTCTTTGATATTTAACAACTTCACATTACATCCATTATTATGAGCAATCTGTTTTATTGAATTAAGTTCTTTTTTTAAATAAGTATATGCTAAACATCTAATGGAAAATAATTATAACGTCACATGAATGGATAACAAACTTCAAGGTATGGATAACAAACTTCAAGGTCTTTTATGGTATAAATAATATAACATTGAAGGTTGATTTTTGTACTTTATTTTCGTAATGACACTTGCAATGATATATTTGAATAATTCGATGTTTAAAACACTTACTTTTTGGAGCATTAATAATCAATCGGTTGAAAATAAATCAATAATAATGTTATTTTTTTGAGCTTTGTCAAAAGACAAAAGACAAATGCATAAAAATGCACCACTTTATTTTTGAGGTTTTAACCAAATAGTTTCGATAACACATTGCCTCCTTCAGAGTTAATCACAAACTCAAATAGTACGATATAAAATGGCCACAGTGAGGGTTAAATAGGTGAGGCTAAAGAAGAGAGGGGGGTTTTAAAATATGACTATCAAAACCAGTATTTTTTTATAAAATAGATAAAAATGTATTTTAGTACGGCATTAATATATAATTAAAATTAAATGTCATTTAAAATTAAGGTTTGTATTCTTTTGATAATTATATTTAATAAAGTGCATTTTAAATAAATTTTAATTTAATTTAAAGACAAGCCGACTAAGGCCAAATGATATTGCCCGGCGATTCACCGGCTTTGCAACAAATGTTTGCCAAGTTGGCAACAATAAATTGGAGATACATTTAAAATTTACTTTAACGTTTGTTAAAACTGCACGAAACTGTTGATATTGTATTAAATAGTTGCTTGAAAATAGTTCCTGTTAAGAATCTTTAATTAGTAGCTGGGAGTTGCTCGTTAGTAGTTCGATGGGCTAATTATTGGTCACATAATTAAACGCCTAGAGTGTTTTCAGTTTCTACTTCCTTAAATAAAAGTCAGGAGACAGCGGTTTTATTACGTTTATTACAGAAACAAAAGGCAAGCGATAATTGCATGCACTAATTTAGAATAACTAGTAACCGATTAAATTGCTTTATGGGTGCCTTCAAGGATCATTTAAAATACTATTAACAATAAACCAAATCAGCAATAACAAATTGAACCGGATTGTGGTCCCGTGTCTAGTCCCGGGACAACATTTATATATTTGTGTAAATCATAAGAACGCATATATTTATTTTTCTAAATTTAAAAAAATACTTTAAATCAGACACTTATGTAAATACCAACAGCCAGTAAGGAAAATAAATATTACTTATTGATGGAAACGTAATAAATGACTCAAAAGATATATAAGACAAAATTTAACGAGTTTTATTAAAATACATTTGTAAATAACCGAACGAAACTAGAATCTTTGAAATTTCCCACAAATTGGCCACTGATTTAATTTATTTATTTATTTAATAACGGACTTAGTCAATTCAATAAATGCCAAGCACAAATCTTTATAATACATACAGGCACAATTAAAATAAAATAAAAATAAATTAAATTAAAACTAGGACAAAAAATTTATCATAAATTAGTGTTTTAATTAATTGTAGACCAGGAACTTTGATTTAATTTTTGTTATTTGCCATAATATTTGATGTACTTTTAACTGAACATCGTAAGTGCCTTCTGGGCGTTTATTTAATAAGTAAATACATAAATACCTACCTCAAAGCATTACAATAAAGTATAAGTTAAATAAAAAATAAAAAATCTTAAATCAATGTAACACCAGTAAGAATTTGTAAAATTATTTTTAGATAAAATGTATAATTTTTTTATCATTCTATCAGAGTTACTAGAAAGAGAAAAAAACGAATTGGTTATGGTCCTTAAAATATAGCTTGATTAGAATGACAGTTGTCAAACTAATTTCATTAGTGATGGGAAATTCTGATCACTGATCAAATCGATTTTATCAGTTATTTCATGCAATCATGAAACTCTGTTTCCGAAAATTGAAATAAAAAACCCAAAAACAAGCCTATTATAGTGTGTTTAACACAATTATTTACCAAAAAATGAAACATTTATACTTTTTCCATGAACAACATCAAATGAATTATTTTTTTATTCGATCAATTTGTCCCATCTCTAACGTTTTAGCAAAATAATATAATCTCGTAAGAACGTCGTTAATAATTAGGTTTATTTTAGTTTTCTTTTAGTTTTAAAACTGATTTTATATATTAATGTTGATTTATGTTTCAAGCATTAAAAAATAAATTAACACGCCAGATACAAATGATTTTTCGTGTGTCAATATGAATAACTCCTTTGACGTTACTACAAAGTTATGTCGTCACTTTTTCTGACAACTGTCATTCCAATCATGTTACATTTTAAAGACTATAGTTGTAATTGGTTTTATTATTTTGTTGATATTTCGTTCACTCCTGGGTAACTATTTGCTAGTGGGTTAGGTTTTATTTGCAAGTGCACGATCCTAGCATGCAAATACCTTCAGAAAACCCCTTGGACATGCAGCTCATTTGACACGATGCTTGAATGCATGGTGCCCGTTTGTTCCGGACTAAGATCTTTGAACTGGTTTTTCCTAAAAAAATAAGACACAGTTTATAAACAGGCCAAAGATGGGTTAAAAACCATGTAATGTTTAAAACCATGTAACTTTAATATTCCTTATCAAAACGATATCTTCAAAAATATCCGACAAAAAGGGTTAAGGTATTTTAACAATGGGAAACATAATTTCGTTGACTTAGATCTGACACTTGTTTTGACTAACTTTATGCATCTGAATCCAAAAATGAGCCCAATAATTGTATTCAAACAAACATATGGTTACGGTAAGTCAAATTCTTTTACATATTAAGAAAGACCAATCACATTATTTAATTAATTTATTTTATTTTATTTGGGAAACCGACAGTTCCACATACGTATTTATAGTAAACAAACAAATATATAAACTCAGAACTAAAACAGATTTCCACAAAGTATACAAAGTTGGTAAAAAAAATATATTACATATTAAATAAATACATATAAGTTTATACACATAAAAATTTTGATTTCTTATACTGACATTTCTTGGTGGAACTGCATTTTAATTATAACAATAAAAATACGTATATAGTTTTATTGCACTTTTATTTATAAATTTTTACCAGTGACCGGGTTTTGTCGAGACTAAACAAATTTCTATGTTTAAAGAGTACCTTGGCGATAGAAACCAAATAACGAAGGTGAATGATGAAATTTCCGAGCCCCTCAAAATTTCATTGGGAGTACCACAAGGATCGGTTCTCGGACCGGTTTTGTTTATTATATACATTAATGATATTGTCGAAACATTAAAATATTCAAAAATAAGACTATTTGCAGACGATGCCTTAATATATATATCGGGAGAAAATTATAAAACAATTATGGACAGACTAAATCATGATCTTAATAATGTATCACTGTGGCTAAAAATTAATAAATTAAAATTAAATGTTAACAACACTAAATATATGAATAAAGAAAACAGAAGAATAGAAATTACACCATCAATTGTAATAGAAAATGAAAAACTTAATGAAGTCACTGAAATTAAATATTTAGGTGTAATGTTGGATTCAAAACTTACATTTCACCAAAACGCTAAGATGGTAATAAATAAGATTGCAAAAAATATCAATTTGGGAAGGATCAGAAGATTTATTGATAAGGACTCTTGCAAAACTATTTACAAAGCAACTATTGAACCACACGTTAACTACTGTAGTAGCATTTTATTTTTATCAAACAAAGAAAACATAGATAAACTAACTGTATTACAAAATAAAGCCTTTAGAATCATTTTGAAAAAAAACAGATACACGAGGGTAAAGTCGATGGTAAATGAAATGAAATTATTAACATATAAACAAAGAATATTTAACAATACAATGATATTTGTTCATCAAATTATAAACTCTAATAAAAAAACAGAATTTTCGAAAAAAATTGATCGGAACCAGCATGAACACGATCACAATACTAGAGAAAAGAACAAAATTAGACTTCCATTTAGGAAAAAGGCAAAGTCACAAAACTCGATTTTATTTAAAGCAATTAAAAAGTATTACGAAATGGAAAAAAATATTTATGAAGAAAAAAACATATCAAAATTTAAAATAATGGTCAAGACATATGTGATAAACAATTTATAAATGAAATATATTTGCAATGTTATTATTAGAACACACATAACAATATGTATGATATGTGTGCCCTACTTTAAGATTAAAATAAATTAAAAAAAATGTTTTCAGGCGTTGCCTAGTATGTGATTTGGTTCAGCCGGATGAATCTCACGTGATAAAGGTTTCAGCTTTTTTATTTCACAAAAGTCAACAGATGGAAGAGTAGAGGAAATGTGGATGTTCAAACATGTGCAGAATGGTGAATGTTACACAGTGTGTAAAGTGGCCACTTAAACCAGCCAATGTCAGATCATTAGCCCTGTAAATGCCTAGACTTCCATATTCCCTTCTCAAAAATGTTATCCATCTCTGTTGTAATATGTTAATATTAACAGCTTCCCAGGGAGGAACACAGGGCTCTAGGGCTCGTAGGATTAGGGTAACGTTATTATTTCTGCGTTTTATAAATAAATTTAAAATTTAAATGGAAAAAAATTCTGGTATTATTTATAAATATGTTTAAAATGAACAATTTTACTGTAATTATTAAGATGAAATCCTGAGTTGGTTTTATTTTATTTTTGATCTACAAATATTTGAATAGCAAAACATACTTTATTTATTTTCAAATTAAAATTTACATCTACTTTTGAAGTTTTGCTTGATCTGGGATTTTCTTCAGAATGCATTTTATACCGTTTTTATGGTCAGCCAACAACAATGTTTTTACAGCTACAAACGTTTCCAAATAAGCAGATTCCTGAGGTGTATCCTTTTGCCCTGCAGTTGTCGATACAAAATATCGGTACTATATGCACTAACCAAGGACATAAATCCTTCGGTTTTTGTCTATGCTCAGAATGTAGTAATCCTGAAAAAAAAAAAAAGTTTTCAAATCACATTTCATTTTTCGACATTTGTACTCAATCTTCTTCTTTTAGTGCCTTGCCGGGTCCCCCCGACGTTGGCGATCACTACAGCGAAAGCATATGTATTTGTCCTGCGCTAATTTTACATTTCGCAGCCAGGACGACTGCTCAATAGACTCTTTTAAAACAAACATAAATTTAAAAAAATGAGAATTCAAGTTGGGGAACAAAATAAAAGATAAAATTTTGAAAAAATACTAAAGAAATTACAACAATTTAGTAGCGTTTAAACAAGGAGTAGAGATATTGTCTTGTCCTAGAATCAGACCTATTCTTTACGTGTAAAAAGAAATTTGTAGGACAGGACAACATTGTCACAGAGATAAATGGGCAAACTATCTCCACAGAACAATGAGTAATCTCACCACCATGCGCTTTGCATTGTCTTCATGTAAACGCGCACGGACAGGGCCATAGGACAATAGCAACTTGCTCAGGCGTGCATGTTGCTCCCCCGCAATTTTTCTGCCGTGGATGTCGGCAGAAAAAATACCTTTATATTGTTGTACGTCTTCCAACAATTTGAATTTATATTGGTGTAAAAAAAATATATTTTTTGCTAACTCACACGTAACAAATCGTTACAACAACTGAGAGAGAAACAGTGGCAACAGGATCTTAGACATGACCGTGGATGGATCCACATGAGGGTATTCAAGGAGGTGAACATTTACCCTACTCCCTTTGAATCACCCTAAATCGACTTATGAGTGGATGTTACACGATGTAAAAAAAATCTCCAAAGGCGGGAGTACCTCTTTGAAGATTATATTTTGTGTGATTGCAGCGCAATCCAGGACGATAGTCACCTACTGACATGCATTTTCTTGCATTCCTCTTGGGCATGCTTGGAACCAACAGTTTGCAACTTAGAAAGGATAGGTTGCCACTGACCCATTTTTAGACTGATAAGAGGTTTTGTCAAGAACTCATTTAGAGAGGATCAATTTTTATGTTCCTGACGGTTGTCTCCGAAAGAGTCAGCACATACTGTTTTACCTCCCGGCTTCCAAAACCAACCTGCCTCTGGTTATGCCTATTGGAAGAGCAGTCAGGCAACTGAACATTATCACTTTGGAGATCGACATCTTTCTCATCAGTAAAACTATAGTTAAGAGGCAAATACTGTTGCTATTGAAGAGTATTATACCTTAATAATGTCGAACCATTGCTCAAGGGTTCCTGGTTTGATATTTTCTCCTAATGTAACGTCTTACATATTTTGTTATTTTTAATGTTATTGTAGTAAAACAAATTAATGTGATTTTGATTTTAAAAAATTGAAATGTCAAATTGGTATATTTTTTTCGTACAGTTCAGCCGTAGAGGTCAAGTGAGGTTAGTTGTTTATTAGTTTAACGATTTTATATGGGTCTCATTTTATTATTGTTGTCTGTCTTGTTACCGATTCTTTAGAAGGTAATAATATAGCTCAGCTTACTTTCAACATAAGCTACGTACATATATTTAATTTTTTCGTATGTAGGCTTGAGTTTTGTGGAAGAGGCTAAGTAATGACGCCAACGTTTTGATAATTTCTATATTTTATAACCATATTTATGTCATTTTTTCACCTGATCTTTATGAATGTACGGATTTGAAATTCTAGAAAGTATTTTTTTGTGTACTAAAAATAGTAAATATTATTTCAATAGAAAAGATGATTACTTATCGGGTGGTTTAGGTTATGTTCTGGCGCTGGTGAACACAATGCCGTGAAGTCAATAAGGAAGAAAAACACACAAAAAAATAAAAATACAGACTTCATTATGTGTTATAGTTCAGAAAATACAGTTCTGAACAATTGAAACCTGCTGAAACAACTGATAAAAGTGAAGAAAATTTCATTTATTATGGACTTTAATTAATCTTTAAGTCGGAACCAATTATAATTGCAGTGGTATATTTTGTAATCTTGAGTTATTTCTACTTTTGGCACAATTTTTCAATCGTACATGAATATTCAAACAAGAATGGTTTTCTTTGAAATCAAATGAAAACAGTGAAAATTTGTTTGTACGGATGTTTTTTTTTAAATGTAACAGTATACATAAACCCTTACGGATTACTTTCTACAATTAATTACATATTTTTCGTCACACATCAATTTGTTTTACTTATTAGATGCTGCTTTGCTCTTAAGACCCTGTGGGCTATTTTTTTAAAGAGATTAGGCCCGTGCGAGGTGAAATTAACTTATATTAACTGTTTTTAATCTGTTTTATTTGATGATTCAGAGTAATTAAAAGAAAATAAACAGCAATTTTAAAATTTTTAAAAAAACAGGTTTAAGAGAATATTTTTAACTATCTCCTATGATTTTTAACATCTCCATATTTAAAACGATATGTAGTTTAGGTGCCAGAAAGCTGTAGTGTATGTCCACAATTAGCTGAATTTGGTAGCAGAAGTAATGTTTTTTGTCTTTGTCTATCCCATGTATATAAAAATACATGCAAAGAAAAATATTTGTAATCGAAACCGAATCTGAATTTTGGCTTCTGTTCTAGTTTTAGCCAAAACCGAAAGCGAAACTTATTGAAAAAAGTCACTTTGAAAGGCACAAAATAAGGCGTTTTTATTGTTAAACCTTATTAGTTCATTTTAATAATTGTGAAATAAAATACACAATGAAATAAACGGAATTAATTTATTAACATATTTTTAGCTATTTTTGATTCGTTGTTATGTTATGCACATATATCTTATATGTAACAGTAGTTATTCGATGTACGCTATAGGAACTATTACTTATTAACCATAAAGAAATTACAAAGATGTGAAATATCTTAGAAATATTAACTATTATAGTCAAGAAATCACAAAATCATTTTTTTTAAATACTTTCACACTCGATGGCAATATAATAACTATTTATTTGATTGGACAACAATCCAATATCTCTAATTGTGCCTATGTTTAATATGTGAAATGTAATATTGTTAAGTAGTATCGCAAGAGACTGCTGCGATATATTGCATAGATTTATAAATTATTAAGCGTGTTGTCCATATGTTTATTGAAATAAATGTATGTTAATGAAATAATATATTTTTTTTTTTATTTATATCCCTACAGAGATGAGGTGGAATTTTTTCAAATTCAGGATTATGGATATTCGAGCGTTTACAGGGCTTATGACCTGTCATTGGCTGGGTTAAGTGGCCACTTTAAGTAGGTACTACAACATTCCCCATTCCGCTTATTAGCGAATATCCACACAGGTAACATTTTTGATTTTTGTATATATGTTACTAAACGAGAAACCATTCACAAGCGAGTTGGAGCGCCATCTATGTATTGATATTGAAGTTAAGTATTTTAATTAGCAGATTACTTTATTTTATATAGTTAAGACTCTTCCGAGTTAAATAAAGTACTAGTAATCGCCTGCAGATGACTCTAGTATGTACAAATACACGTACCAAAAATAATGTTGTGAAATAATATTTTATTTACTCAACACATGGCCTTTGGCCCCATAGAGTTTGGGATACGTTAATGTTATTTTTTTGTAACATATATGTATTTGTATTTATAAAAATACCAAAAAATATTTTTTTTTTATATTTGGGAGACTTCCGCAAAAAATAAAATATAACACTTTTCAAAAGTCTGCTTGAAAAAAATAGTTTCAACCACCTTCTGGCCGTAACCAAAATCGAAACCGAAAATGGGCGAAACCGAAACATCGATTGGTCACTAGTATTAAAGCTTCTACGGTAGACATGAAACTGTGTTTTCCTCCCGTATATTTGTGTAGTTTGTAGTTCTTTACAAGCTAATTTCAATGGCTCTCCATAAAAACGAAATTCCCTATAAAATCGCCATCTTTAGGGAATACAGGAACGGTCCGTTTATTTTTACTGTCCGTGACGTGTGTTTTACAAAGCAAATAAAAAATACATAAATCGCGAAAATTACCAGATTTTATGAACATTTATTGCCCAGTCAAATTTTTATGGCGGACTACCGCCATCAATTATGGAAACGGCTCATGTTGCCAGTAAATAAACAGGAATGATCTGAAAACAATAAAAATATATCGGGGAAGTTAGAAGGATAATTATTGCCAGGAAGGATTAGGATATCCTCATATCTGAAATGAGATACATATCTTTATTGGTACTTTGCGATAATTTAACGCTCATAATAATGCCGATATTCTTTATACCGGTAATTTTGTATTATATGTTTATTTCTGATGTGCTTTCAAAATTTGTTTTTGTTTATTTCTCAAAATCAGTTTGTAGTCCCGTGGCTAGTGTTGCGGACTCACGGATCAGAAGTCCGAGGTTTGAATCTCAGTCTACCCCAAGTTGATAACCATTTTATTACACTGAGTTATTTACAACTCTTTGAAAATAACCCCAAAACTGAAATATCGGGGCATATAAAAATAATAAGAACGCAAATACTTATTTAGTAAAAAAAATATGTACAACCAGTTTCCTGTTTTTCTATGCCCACCAATTATATTCTTTTTTATCACGCAATTCCCCGTTCTGAAAAAAATCTTGAGAAAAATAACATTTATTTTTTGTGTTCTCGCCTAGAATCGAATCCAGAACCTTCAGAGTGTGAATCAAGCATCTTGACCACTACATCACGAAGGCTGCCTTTTCTTATACCAGTGAGTTTAATTGACAATATTTTAAGTATGTCCAAACGTTTGTAGACAGGCGGGATTTCCGCCTTTGGGAGTTATTAAAATTTGCTGCAACAAAGAAGGCAAACAATTTTGAGATGGTGATATGAAAGTTTTGGCTTTTACAGGGCTTATGACTTGTCATTGGCTGTTCCTATTTTACCTCAAAAAAGTCAACAAATCGAAGAGTAAGAAACATTAGAATGTTTAAGCGTAGGCAGAGTGGTAAAAGTTGAACGGTGTGCAAAGTGGCCACTTAAGTCAGCCAATTCCAGGTCACAAGCCCTGTCAATGCCAAGACTTCCATGTTCTCTTCTCAAAAATGTTTACCATCTCTCAATTTTTTTATTTTTTTTATTTAATAGCATAATTATACATTTTTACAATTTAAAAAAAAATTCACTTGTTATATTTTTACTAAAACTAAAATCCCACCAAGCCACTTTTTGTAGCTTGTTGGTGAAGATTGTATTTATTCTGACTTAATAAAATTATTTACATTTATAAAAACCATGAATAACAGATAAAAATTAACAGCCGGAAAGATCAGAATAAACAAGGTTATACAAATAATAATACATAAATTTATTTTTTAAATACAAGAAAATATATTAGAAATTAAAATATTAAAACCTAAGCTACTTTTCATATATAAACTCTTGATCGAGTAGCCACGCTCTTATTTTGCTCTTGTTACAAAATGAGTTAAATTTAAGTTCTTTTGGTAATAAATTGAAAATTCTAGGTACTAAAAATTGTGCACAAAATAACACTGGGAAACATACAAGACGACGACATAATATTAGTCAAAAATGCTGACATACATAAATATAACACCAGACAACAAAAACACAATCATATTGAAAAAGCAAAGACAAACACAGGACAGTCAAAAATACTACATAATGGACTTAAACACTACAACGACCTACCTTACTACTTGAAAACTTTTAATGGAGACAAATTTAAAATCAATCTGAAAAAGCACATGATGACTGAACTAACTAGACTAGACGAGACATAAAATGACTAGACAATATTAAATTTCTAATGTAACCCTAACGGGTTTTTTAAAATTGTAAATAAATAAAAAATTAAAAAAAATATTTGAGAGTTCTATTTCCATATTTATTACATACTTTTGGTACTACCAAGCCATCATTAGACGTGAAGCGTGAATTATGGTTATGTTTGAGAAGAAACTTGAATGTATTACTATTGAATTGTTCCAAAATGATGCAAAGCCACAGTTGTCCTCGAACAGGCAGAGTTTTGATTGTTTTGTACAGGAGATCATTATCACTTCTTTGTTCGTAAATCTCTGCAGGTACAATTCGCTTAACTATAGAATACTGTAGACCCTGGATCATTTTAATATTAGTTTTAGTCAAATGTCCTCACGACTTTATACCATATCTGTAGCAAAAAATTTAGTAACATTCTTTAAAACACAATTAAAGCATAACTACAATGTATATTTATCCAGTTGTTTTATTTTTACTTTAAGTTGTATAAAATAAAACCCAATAGATAGAAAAATATTCTCAACTGAAGAACATCATCAAATTTCTACAATTAGGTCCTCGTTTTAGCTTTCCTTTCAGTAATATTTCTTCCTTTCATATTTTTAATCCTCTCTGAATTACGAGTTACCGTATTTCTCGTACTTAACCCCTTCAAGACTTTTGGGTGTTCACTCCTGTTACGTTTTTTTCATTTAAGAGGGCCCCTTAATAAAGGATCGTCCTTAACAAATAGAACCTTCTTCAGAGTAAAGCACATCGTTATGCAACCCTTCATAACAGGATCCTTAAGGAATCGCAATTAATTATTCGCGGCCTCGGGCCTTGTAGCGATCATAAGCGTTATTTATTAAAGTTTTAAGCGCGTTTACACCAGTATTTGTTTTTTATAAAGCAATAATAAATTTACTATTATTATTGAGGTCCATAAAAACAGTATCAAATAAAGACGAACAAATCACTTATACACATTATGCTACATAATTAGACAGGAAGAGTCTAAAACTGGCAATCCCAGCATGAAAAAGTTCCACCTCTCTCGGTAGGCTGTTTAACAGACCAATCATTCTCCTCACAGGCATCATCAATAACTGTAAATTGATCGTGTTTAACTCTCTCTTCCCGATGATGTGTAGCTGGTACTCATTGAACAATGTTTTGAGTATGTCCAAATGCTTCCAGACTGCTGGATTCTCTCCTCTAGTTGTTCATATTTAAATTTGTTTCAACAGGGAGGGAAAACATTTTTGCGAAGGGAATATGGGAGTCTAGGCATTTAACAAATTGAAATATGAACAACTCTCTAGGGAGAGAATCCAGCCAGTCTGCAAGCATTTGGACTTACTCAAAACATTGTTGAATTAACCACCTCGTGAAAGAAGAAGTATACGAAATTGGAAAGTTGTTTTCAGGCGTTGCCTAGTAGGTGAATTGGTTCAGCCGGATGAATCTCACCCGCGTGATAAAGGTTTCAGCTCTTTTACTTCACAAAAGTCAACAGAATGGTGAATGTTACACAGTGTGCGTATAGTGGCCACTTAAACCAGCCAATGACAGCTCATAAGCCCTGTAAATGCCTTGACTCCCATATTCCCTTCTTTAAAACGTTTTCCCGATATCTCTTGAAACATAAACAATTCTGAGTTGAGATTTTCGCTATTCCTGCGTTATTTTTTTATTTATACATTTTATCATGTATATATTTTTTTGAAAACTTTTTATTGTTACGTATCAATTAAGATATATTTTTAAAAATAATTAACATTTATTAGGAACCGAAAGGCATTCAATCACAAATCGGAGGTAAATTATAAATACAACAGAAAGTTTAACAATGTGTCGCGTATTGCGGAGTAAGAAGTAAAAAAGTATCGAAAATGCAATAGAGAAACATCACATACTACGAATACCGATAAAAATATATGAAATGGATTTAGAATTATTAATTGTTTGTTCAGATTCATTATAAATATTGTGGAGAAATGTTTTCGTACATAAATGTAAAAAAAAAATAATAATATAAATACGTTCGTAGAAAAACGCTACACGTTTGGCCTTGGTTGTTGTGACATCAAGATTTGTGTTATTGTTCTACACAAGTTTCAGCGGCCACGAACAAATAAACATGAATCATGCCGTATTAGGGGCGTGCCCAATCGAACCACCATTTTTGCAGGAATTTTAAAAATAAAAACTCCTTTTTATGCTAATAATAATTTGTAATTTATTTTTTTTTACTAGACAGTATTTTACAAACCTTCATTACTTTAAAAATTAAATAAAAAAAGTAATAGTTCCCTATTGGCCGCAGGTTGAGGGACTATATTTCAAACACTCGTGCTTACCTAGTTAAATACCTGACTTAAATAATGAACGAGTATTCATTTTCAAATTTTTAATCGAATCCGAATTTAATAAAAAAATATAGTTGTATTTATATATATGAGATCACTAAAAAATAAATTTGATAAATTAAACTTTATATTTAAATGAGTATTATAAGCAAATAGATGTTATCGTACTTTTTTTTTTTTTTTTTATTTATTGGGGATATTAACAGTAATATATGGAACAAAAATACAACAAATAAAATATACAGAGAATAAAACCAATGACAGATATCCACAGAAATACATTAAATACGCGTACAATACATACTAGTGTGTTTGTGTGAGTGTAAGTGAGTGAGAGGGTGGGTGAGTGGGTGTTATATTGGAATGAGAGTGGACATGTGTGTAAATATTGCACAAGTGCCAAGTGTCGAAAATACAAATATATTTAAAATATTAAGAATTAGAGATAAAATATAATAAAATAAAATAAGATAAGATAAAATAAGACTTTATTATTGAAACTAAGTATAAGACAAAAAAGTATATTTTAAGACGCGCATTTTAAATGTTATTTTTTTACAATCAAATGGATCAATAAGGGGAAAGTTCAAATTATATTCACTAACAAAACGTATAAGTGGAGAGTTCTAGGCATAGTTCGTACGAACTGCTGGCAGATGAAATAGAGAGCTCGACGTGTGACGGGTGCGGTAGCCGGGGACATTTAATGTTAACTCCGACAAAATAGCCGGACTATCAAGGCGTCCACTAAGTATGTCTTAATGTAAATTAATTAAATATTTGTATATAACCACTTACCGACTTGTCTATGTCTACTGGTTTCGAGACGTACCCGTCTCTTTGTCAGGACACCAATTAAACCAACATGCAAAACCCACTATACACCTTCACCATAGTTATAGCAAAAATATAAAACCAACACGACGTGCATTTTAATAAGCACGTGCACTGATTAATTATGAAAATATTATATTTTGTTTGAGAAATAGTTTTTAAAAAAGGTAGGGAGGATGGAGGCAGGGGGTGAGCTTAATAGGTTTAGGGTGACCATTACAGTGGAACATCGAATAAAGAACCATATTTAAAGGTTATTTGATTATTGAACAAAGGAATCCTGACGTGAAATATTTTCATGTTACTTACTTTTAACCCTTTATTATTTGTATGTGAGATTATAACTCCTGTATTTTTATCAAAGTCATGATTTAAATTGATTGGGTGATTTGCGAATTCAGAGAAATTATTATTCTGAAGACACCTCATATGTTTTTTCATACGAATATCTAAATTTCTTGATGTTCTTACAACGTAAACTTAAGGAGAAGAATTGAATTTTAATTGGTAAACACCTGAATTATTTAATGAACTATTTTTATCGTTATTATAAGGCAATAATTTACCAATATTGCTATTTGTATAGAAAGATGTTATCGTTTTTACAGAAGTGAATATGAAGAGGAAAGAGGCATTAAAAAATACGATTCCTTTTATCATTTACGAAAAACAAAAAGGATGGAGGAATTTTGGTATAAATAATTGTAATTTAAAAAATAGTTCTGTAATTGAAATAATTAAAGTAAAATCATATCTAGACCAAGAAACTACAAATGTACTCGCTATTTATGGACCACCAAACAATTTTTTTTTTATCAAAATAGAATCATAAATATTAAAGTTGCCAAGAAAAGGTAAAGTAATTTTATGTGGAGGTATAAAAATTCATTTAAATGAAGAAAACGATTATACCAAGAATACCTATTTGGAAATTTTAAGCCAAAATAGGTTGATTAATTGCCAAAATAATTGCACAAGAAAACAAATATCTGGAGGAAACTTAACTAAATCATACATTGAGTTTAAAGCACAAAACTTTTATAGAAGCTGAACAACAGAATTCATTTTACGAAGGCTGTTTAACAAGTTTTCCGCCGAGGTAAAGAACTCGACTAGTTTCGATCAAAGAAGCGGACGATGGAAGGACTTCCTCATTGAAAATCAAAACTTTAAAGTGTAAAAATGTGTGAACTATATTTTTCCATTTTTTATAATTACTTATTATTATTATGAATAACTTATATAGCGCTATTTCCATAATATTATACCTCAAGGGCGCTTTACATAGTGATTCTATAGATAAATGAATTAATTTAAGCTTTTTAATTTGTAATTTAATTAACACAATTTATTTTGTTGTCACATGCTACGGATTTATTCAAATGATTTAGAGAACAAGTGGGTTTTAAGTTTCTTCCGTAACATCACTTCACTTTCACAGCCTCGCACCTCTGCTGGTAGTGCATTACATGCCATGGGGCCTGCGATCGCAAATGCGCGTTCACTAAATTTAGTGCGCTGTTGGCGTAGGGGTATAATAACTTTTCCTCTTGCCGTAGACGTAGCTGATCTAAGCGTGAAACGCCTGTCAGCTAGTTCATCTGGAATGCATAGTTCCCTTAGTTATTCCGGAGCAGAGTTGTGCAGTGATTTATACATAACCCAACAGAGTTTGTATTCGACCCTCTGTAGAAAACGTAGCCAGTGTAATTCCCGAAGTAGTGGAGTGATATGACTGAACTTAGAGATTCCGAAAGTAAGTCTCGCTGCAGCATTCAATACAGACTGTAGGCGAGTCATTTTATTTATTGGTAGACCCGCATAAATACCATTACAAAAATCAACTTTAAACACTACAAACGCATTTATTAATGAAATATTTAAGGCAAATTCGTTTGGCACGCGTGTTTCATCGATCATTGGACTTTGATACCCGCAAACAGGTGCCGTGGCGCAGTTGGTAAGACACGCAACTGTGAAACTAGTCTCGCGGGTTCGGTTCCCGCCAGTTGCAAGAAAAATATCCAAGGAAGATTTTTTCTCAATTGGTCTAGTTGCTGTGGTATATTTTTCATAACTTCCTTCCATATCATATTTCCCACAAGCTGACAAGCCTCTACAGAAGAGATTTAGCGGGTTATCTCTTTAAAAAAAGAAACATCATAGGCATTGGTTTGAACATAATTTAGTTTTATACACTGCATTTTTATAAAAGGTTGGCGATTCTTGTTTGCGTATCAACCAAGTAAATATTTTAACTGTTTGAAAACGCTTTTCCGACAAAGCATAGAAAAGTATAAAAATGCATCTTATGTTTATTTCAGTACAGAACTGCATGCATCAAATGTCAAAGGACTCGTTAGCTGGTCTGTGTCACGCAAAGCAAACTTAAAACTTCATTAAAAACCAAATATGCCAAGCCATGTAAAAGGAAATAACCTGGCTTAACTCACCTGCAAACAGAAATGCACTTCTACGCCAGGGTACTAACTCCCCAAAGAGAGAGCAGGAAGACATTTTAATTAATGAATCCAGTTAAACTCTTTCAATTAAATTTTCCATTGAGGCACTGAATGAATGGTTCATGATTAAAGGGTTACCAGTTAAAAGCTTTTCCGTTCGCTAAGAGTGAAAAGACAAGTAGAGTTCGTATGTATTTAGTACTCGCCTATAATGGGGTACTTCTTTTACTTTGAAAAATATCATTTCTAATTATAGAAGACCAACTTTTACCCGCGGCTTCGCCCGCGTGTTATTAGGGAGAAATTATCTAGGTAACTAATTATTTGTGTCTTTTATCAATAAGAGTTTTTGATTATCAATAACAATTTTCGCCATGAAACGAATTCTTTTGTCGGGAATCAAATTATCTTGGTTTTCAAACTATCACTATGATTTTTTTTAACCATTAGTCTATGGTGACGTTGCATCTTTATTCTGTTCCCAAATACAGAATCAATTAAAACGAAGAGCAAACCAACCTAACCATAGATAAATCAAGTCATTTGTTATCAGAACAACAAGAGAGTTCAAATTTGGTAATGTATCCAAAATAAAACAAGTTTTAACAATGCCCCGTCAGTCAAACTTGCTTTTTTTTATTTCAAATTTAATTAATAATTAAAAAGTTGTTAAACTAAAGTACAAACTTCAATGAATGAAATAAAATATTAAAATTAGACAACTTAGAAATCTTAGAAATTAAAAAAGCGATTCATAATAAGAAAACAACAATTAATAACCAAATAAACAGTATTTCTTTTAGTCCTCTCCTGGCTTACTTCGAAAATAATGATATCAAATTACCACCCGTGTAAGAAAAAAATAAATTATTTATTGGGTCCACGTGTAGTATTTAGTGAACATGATAGAAATAAAATAAAAAGGAATCAATTCATTAGTTACGTAAACCTTGACAAAGAAGCTTGTTTGCTTTTAAACCGGTCGGTGAAAAATAAAAATTAGTGGTTAAAAACAAAGTTGTTTTATTTATTTTATTATAATGAATAACCACAAAGCTAGTGCTTCAAATATAAACTTTATATTTATTTATACTTTTACTAATTGCAATGCACTGCATTTTGCACAAACTAAAAAACCGTTTTTGACACCTGCGAATTACATATTTTATTTTTATGTTAGCGTGCGCATTTTTGTACGAGTATGAATGTATGAAAGCCAGTCTACTAATTGTTTAATCTGCTTTAATTCTAGAACATCCCTGGGTGTTTAGGTGTGTATAACATTGTTAAACTTTGTTTGAGCTCCGTGGATTAAACAAAACTTTGTTTTCATAATACGAAAACTTTCATAATATCAAATTACATTTTAAAATTTGCTTTTAATCCGCCCAGGGCAAGAGATTTTTGTTATAATTTTACATTGCGATTGCAAACCAGTTTGTCGACTTCCACGTTTTGTTACTTTGCGACGTGTGATTTACAAAGCGCCATCGTAACATAATACTGTCGTCAATTATGTTGATCAAACACTAGTGACCGACCGAAACAATATTTTCAGCCGAAACCGAAACTTGGAAAAGAAAACATGAAGAAATACTGTTAAATAATTTATTTTCCATAATTTATGCAAATTAGCATATAATTCAGCCCTTTTATTGCAAAATAAATTAAAAATCATAAATATGCCGCGCGTGCGTTTTCCATTACTGTCATCAACCGACTGAAGACTGAATCTATTTAAGACAACACCTGACGCAGAACAGCGTTCTTGTCTTCCTTGTTATGACTTCTATATTCGTGCTCCCTCTTATAAAGGGCATTTGAATCGATGTGTTGCTGAATTAGCGGACATTCACTCTTCGCGTAGCAAGAATAAATATTTTTTGTATTATTATTTAGCCTAGTTATATAAATTTCACTTTCCAAATCGAGTGTGAAAATGTCCATTTGATGATCACAAAAAATACGAATTCATGACTTAAAAAAAAAGAGAGATATATTAAGTCTTGTGTCCTGTGTCGACTAGTGTGACATTCAGTGTCCATTTGAAGATCACAAAAAATACGAATTCATGACTTAAAAAAAAAGAGAGATATATTAAGTCTTGTGTCCTGTGTCGACTAGTGTGACATCACAGCCACACAAAAGTTAAATAAGGTTAAAGTCGCTTCGAAACGCGTTTTTATTGTTAAACCTTCAGAATTTATTAAAATAAGAATGAGAGCGTTTGGAATGCCAGCTCAGGTCCCTGTCACACAAAAACCTGAGATAATCACCTTCTGAAAATAGTGTAGATCACAAAAACGGCAGTTTTTCAATTTGCAGAAAACACCCACGGCACTAGAAAAATCTTACAGCATAGACGCTGATAAGAATATTAATGCCTCCAGATATCTAGTTCTCTAAAGTAAATTAAAGCGAATTTAAAATTTAACAAGTTTATTAGTTCTACAAGTTTATTAAGTCTTTTGTATGCTGATGGTGCCGTACTTTTTGCTGGCTAAAAATAGGATCTGCAATTCTTAGTAACAAAAGTCTACGATATATCTAAGGAGGCTGATTAGTTGATGAATGTTGATAAATCGAATCTTAGGGTTTTCGAAAGAGATGAAAGTACGAGTATCACATGTGAAATCACTGTAAATGAGGTTATACTGAAACAGGTTTAGTGAGTAAAAAAAAAAAGAAACTAAACAATTTAAAACAGTGTTTTTTTTTATTTTTTTTTTTTATTGAATATTTTTTTTTTTACAAAATACATTTTTGAAATACAAAATAGGTAAATATACAGAACATCTTATATATAACGTTTCTACCTCTCTAATAAAGTAGATACTTGTGTTTAGAGAGGGAGTTCGTATCACATTTATTTTTTTTATGTAAACAAAGTAAATTAAAACAAAGTAAATTAAAATTAAAATTAAAAATAAACAAGGTAAATTAAAAATAAAAAATAAACATTCTTTGGTATGGAGTCTAGAAAGGGGTGAGTCTTAAATGTTAAAAAAGTATTTGTTTATTATTTTTTGTATATATCGGTATCAAAAAAGGCTTGATTTACTTGTATTTAATTTTTTTAAACTTTTATTTTATTAAAGTATTTTTATTTTATGTTAACATTATTATATTGTGTTGCCAAAATATTTAAAGAGAGAAATCCCTGCAAAAAAAACTTCTTTTGCAGTTTGGCGGGAATCAAATAATTGTTCAAAAGAATGCTTAGGTAAAAAAATTCAATAAGAAAAATATAAAAAAAGGTAGAGAAATTTGTGTACCTGGAAAAGCATGTTTACTAGGGATGGAAAGAACGAGAAAAATGCACTTAAATTGACCTTGGCAAAAAAATGTTTGCCACACGAGGTAAAATTAGCAGCTCACAAGAAAGTCCTGGGGCCAACCCTTATACAGAGAGTGAGGAATGCAATTAGTAAAACGAGGATGAAAGTATGCTGAATGCTGTCGAATGCGACCTCTCAGGCGAATGTGAGGTAAAATTATGTATGATAATTGTACAAATGTCGAGATTAGTACATAATGTAAGGCTGAAACAAGAGTTATCGACAAAATCAAGAAAATAGTAATACGTTGGTTTGGACATGTGGAACAAATGGACGGCAAAAAACTACTAAAATAATTTACCATGCGAATTAAAACAAACAAACAAACAAACAACGAATGCGAATTCAAATTCAAAAAAATATTAAGACAGGCACGTCATATGAGAAGATATGAATGTAGAGGAAGTGAGGTCTGTATGCATAGCAAAGACATGGTAGTATGGTATTTTATCCTCTCCGCCTACACAAACAGCGTGATTATTTGTTTGTTTTATTATTGTTTACTTATATTTACTGCAAAATATATGTTCCTTATAACGACAACTTTTACTGTGGTTTGCCTTCTAAGGAATTTCTGGGCATTTGCTAATTGACGACGAAACCGGGACTATTGACCCTTCATCAGAAGACCTGTCGTTCCACCTAAACAGAGTTCAAAATTTCATGTGCTTTTGTTTATTGGTTTTATTTTGTAAGCATGTATGATATTACATGTATGATATTACTTTATGTGATAAGGCCTAATGACGTATTATGGTATCAATGTCTCGTCTGAATCTGATATGTGGAAAGTTGGTAATTTCGAAATAATCAACAATTGCTTCACACCATTCAATTTCAAATGTAAAATGCCCGAAATTTAATTCACGATGTTTCGAGTATATTCACATGTTTGTAGACAAAGCTGGATTTTGCTGGTAAGTTAAAAAGATTGGCTGGTTAGTTATCAAGATTGGCTGCTTAGTTATTAAGATCGGCTGGTTAGTTATCAAGATTTGCTGGTTAGTTATCAAGATTGGCTTGTTAGTTATTAAGGTTGTCTGATTAGTTATTAGGATTTATTTTATTTTATTTATTCATATTTTTCGCTTACAAACTATAAATTAATAATAAAAATAATGTGACCTCACTGGGGTTTCCCGTGCCGAGGACACTTAACAATTTAGTTTTTTTTTATTACATTTGAGAATAAACAAAGAAGACTCACTTAAAAAACAAACATAATTAACAAATATTCAGACAGTTTTAAAAACAAGGTATTTATATACATCTGTATTATTTATATTACAAAACACACAATGAAAACAACATTGACTGGTTATTTGTCAAGATTGGCTGGTTAGTTATCATGATTGGCTTGTGAGTTATTACGATTTGCTGCTTGGTTATCAAGATAAGCTGGTCAGTTATCAAGATTAGCTGGTAAGTTATAAAGATTGACTAGTTAGTTATCAAGGTCGACTGGTTAGTTATCAAGATTGGCTGCTTAGTTGTCAAGATTGGCTAGTTAGTTATTAAGATTAGCTTGTTGGTTATCGAGATTGAAATTTATTTCAACATGAAAGAGGGAAAACGTTTTTGAAAAACGAATATAGATGTCCAAGTCAAAGGGCTTATTACTTACATTACATTGTGTAAAATGGCAACATTCTCTTGAAAGAGTCCAAAAAAAATTCTTACCGTTTATAGATTTTAAACTTAGAATCAGTCATGAATTTTTAAATTACAATTTTTTACTAAAAACATTAAATTTGTTAAAACTCAACGATAGAAGAAAAATTATAGACCTTTTAAATTTATTCAAAATTGTAAATTTAATATGGGATTGCCCTGAACTGTTTTCTCTCATCAACTTCAGGATGCCTGAAATAATGACTAGACAGGCGCCACCGTTTTGTGGCAACAATTCACGACAGTGTATACTTGTAATGCCGTATTAAATAGACTTCATGAACTCGGCAATAGTTATTCCCACGTATCTGATATATTTAGTGTAGGGTATTGTTCCTATAGAACAAACCTTTTGAACTTTTTCAAAGATGGTGAATGGTAATTATATTTATTTATTCATGCATTTCATAATATATATATATATATAGTTTTTTGTTCCTTTTGCAACAGCTAGCTGTGTAAAACAGTACTTATGATTTTCTTGTTGTTTTACTGTAGAATGTTTTATTATTTGAACTTGTTACTGAATATGCCTTAAAGTTTTTAGGTTAATTTTTTAAATATAAATCTTGAATAAATTTTAGTTAATTTTTTTTATAAATTTTGAAATTTATGTTTTTAAAAAAATATATATATTAAACCAAATATGCTTATAATGTAAATGTTCGTAAAAGGCAGATTTGCCGTTTGTGTTAATAAAATAAATAAGCCAGCCAATGACAGATCATTGCCCTGTGAATGCCTACGCCGGGACCGGGTTGTGGTCCCGCGTTACTGTTGTGGACTGACGGATCAAAGGTCCGAGGTTCTAATCCCACTCTACCACATCTTGATTCCCGTTTTTCCAACATAAGTTAATTACGACTTTTAAAAAATGATCTGAAAATCAATTGTAATAGAAAATGAAAAATTTAATGAAGTCACTGAAATTAAATATTTTGGTGTAATGTTGGATTCAAAACTTACACTCCACCAAAACGCTAAGATGGTAATAAATAAGATTGCAAAAAAAAATCAATTTTGGGAAGGATCAGAAGATTTATTGATAAGGACTCTTGCAAAACTATTTACAAAGCAATTATTGAACCACACGTTAACTACTGTAGTAGCATTTTATTTTTATCAAACAAAGAAAACATAGATAAACTAACTGTATTACAAAATAAAGCCTTTAGAATCAATTTGAAAAAAAAAACAGATACACGAGGGTAAAGTCGATGGTAAATGAAATGAAATTATTAACATATAAACAAAGAATATTTTACAATACTTGTTCATAAAATTATAAACTCTAATAAAAAAACAGAATTTTGGAAAAAAATTGATCGGAACCAGCATGAACACGATCACAATACTAGAGAAAATAAAAAAAATAGACTTCCATTTAGGAAAAAGGCAAAGTCACAAAATTCAATTTTATTTAAAGCAATTAAAAAGTATTACGAACTGGAAAAAAATATTTATGAAGAAAAAAACATATCAAATTTAAAATAATGGTCAAGACATATGTGATAAACAATTTATAAATTAAATATATTTGCAATGTTATTATTAGAAAACACATAATAAAATGTACGATATGTGTGCCCTACTTTAAGATTTAAATAAATAAAAAAATAAAAAATAAAAAAAATATTTGGGTAAATAATAAGAGCTCGAAAATGTACTCTCTTTTTATTATTTTGATTATTGAAAAAAATCAGGTGAATTTTTAATATGATACGAATTATTTTAAAAGAAACAAGTGATAAAAATGTTTTTATAATTTTAACGATTTTTGTTAGGCTTGGCAGCTCCAATGACTGAAAATATTATAATTCCACAGTTTAAAACAAGTTTAGTGACGGTCTAATTGAAATTTGGGTTTATAGGTGTTCTGCAGAACTTTCCTTACTAATAGTTTCTAAGTATTAGAACGAAATGGCTAAAGAGTTTTATAAGAAACCTTAATACGCAAATTGATAAAGTTTTCCCGTGAGGAAATATAGGTATAATTTAAGCTGTAGTCATAATTATTATGCATAAAAAGTGCGGGGTTACTTTGACCGTAAAAGGAGTGGGGTTACACCGTTAAAAAAACTTTTAAATTTATATCTCATCATTTTATTATTTGGCGGCCTTCATTGTGTAAAAACAAAAAAAAACACAAAACTGCATTATTCATCCGCCAGAGAGAGAATGGTTTGTTTATACGGATTTTTTAAACTGATATATCTCGTTGTCTTTGGACAGACACCTGAAGAGTAAAAATGTTTTTTTTATTATTGAACTTGATATTTAATAAACATATGTCAATCGAAGCTAAACTGGCAGTGCACAACGGAGTTTTAGTCCCAACACTTATGTACGGAAGTAAAACGTGGAACTGGCAGAGGAAGAATAAAAGCCGAGTGAACGCGGTTGAAATGCAATATCTTAAACTAATGTGTGGGAAATCAATGTATGACAAGGTTACGAATGGTGAAATTAGGCGAGAGTGTAAATCTGAGTCAAGTGTAATTGATAAGATTAAGAAAGGGTCTCTGAGATGGTTTGTTCACGTGGACGATGGACGACGAAAGAATGGTAAAACAAGTTTATATGGCAAAAATGAACGGTAACGTGAGACGAGGACGACCAAGGAAGACGTGGCATGATCAGATAAACCAAAATCTCAAGTCTGGTCATGTCAAAAGCAGACAGAACCGAAGGGCATGTATGACAAGATGTATGAATGTGGAAAAAGCTAGGAATGTATGCCAGGATAGACGTGTGTGGCGGTTCATTCTCTCTGCCTACCCCTACGGGGAAATGGCGTAATGGTAGTAGTGGTAGTTGTAGTTATGCAGAAAGCAGCTAGCCATAGAAAAGTGAAACATAAATAACAGCACATTTGTGAAAATAATGAATAATCAAATCTACTTAACAGTTGGAATTTTTTTGACTTTGACAATTGGTAAACAGTAAATACATCGGTTCTTTTCATATTATAAGCGAGAATCATATTAGGTATTTTACCAGTTTTAAGGATTTTTAAAGTACCGTAAGATTTTTCTTGTGCTGTGGGGGTTTTCTGCAAATTGAGAAATGCCGTTTTTGTGCCAAAAAGAGACTGGTGAAGTCCTTGGTTTTCTCAGTATTCATGTACGGTGTGGAGTGTTGGACACTGAGGGAATCTGACAAGAAAAAAATCGAAGCTTTCGAGATGTGGTGTTGGCGGCGAGTGCTGCGGATTCCGTGGACGGCCAGACGTACGAATGCATCTATTCTCCAGGAACTGGACATAGGAAAAAGACTGATATATCTATGTGCGAGAAAAGAGTCCTGCAGTTCTTTGAGCATATTTCCAGGGGAGATTCCGATAGTTTGGAGTAAACCATTCTCCTGGAAAGTGTCGAAGGGACCAGAAGCTCAATCACAAATAACTATCGACGTACTTAAAAACATGCTACACATTTCAGCGATCACAATCAACAATAATGAACATGCTTAAGTTATCGCAGTCATAAGTCAACGCGTGTGTAATCTCTAAGTCAACGTTCGCGTCGGTTTGTTTTTTGTTTTTCTTGTAAATAAATAGAGTAATGGCGAAAAATCGGCGTTCATTGTGAAAAATAATACAATATATTGCATTTGCAAAAATAGTAAGGATAATCTATCTATTATCTAGGATCTAATACAATTTTTTTTAAATTCAATTACAAACAATTACAATAACGACTGTTTTTCTTAACATTTGGCTTCCCAACCGCCGACCAAATGCAATAAATAACATGTTAAATAATAAATAAAAATAGCATTTTTTTAATATTTTCCATATTTACACAGGTGAAATTCATATGATTGCACAGCAGGATTATACGTCGCAAAACGTAAATATTTTGATATTTAATATAAGGTGTTCACGGATGTTCCATTGTGATCGCGAAAACAATAAACAACCATGGTGAGAAAGTGTTATCACGTCGCTTCTTAGCACATTAATAGTTATTTGTGATTAAGCTACAGGTCGCGTGGGCGTCAACCGACAAGACGAAGCGACACAGTCACTGAGTTATCAGAATCATCACTGACGAATGCCTATAGAAGAGCACAAGACCGTTCCAGATGGAGGGAGACTGTCCACAGACGAGCCATGCCTGGAGTCAGGCGTAATCACTATCCTCAGGCATAAGGCACGGATTAAAGAGAGATTAAAGTTTTTCGTATGAAAATGGCCTGGCTGTTTTTAGCCGGACATGGAATTGACCTTACTGCATCTGAAAACACCAAAATCGCATTTTTTCAAAATGGTGGACTGGCTGGTTTCTGCATAAGTACGTTCGATTGACTTTTTTTTTCTTTGCTTATTACGTACAAGGCTTATATTTACTGCAAAAGATATGTTTTTTCTAACTGCTCTGTATGAGGTTCTGGCGAGATAGTCTGCTGTGGTCTTGTTAAGGAACTTCTCAGCGTTTGCTTACTGAAGACGAAACCAAAAAAAACATATTCAGAAGAAAATGGACCATCAGACATCCACAGACCCTCCGTTCCACATTGATGGTGTTCGGCATTTTGTGTACTATCATTCATTAATATTATGCGAATAGTTTCTCTTACATTTATGACATTACCGCATGTGCAGGTCATTGTGACTAATCACGGTTGGAAAAAAAACTGATCACCTTGCTTTTCTGTAACGGATGATCGAGATACGCTGCATTTACTTTACCAATGCAGTGCCTTAAGAACCATAATTTACGGACAGGTTAATTATTATTTTCATTATCGATTATAGGCAGGCAGCCATTGCGGATCTGCCTATATCTCGTGTACTGCATTTTGTCCGCGATCTTTTTCTATATATTTTCTAACTACGTTTAAAATTTTTTCTAGAAAATGGCCAAAAAAGTTTTAAAAGATTTAGAAATTACAACAGGGATGGAGAATACCTTAAATAAAAAAATATGGAAATCATGTTTGGCATTTACAGGACTTATAACTTGTCAAGGTTCGTAGGTTTTCACGGCCTTCAGAATACAGATAGTGTTTTTCTGGGTTATTATGCCGTGTTTGTGGGCTTTGTATTGCCGACGTTTCGGAGCACATTGCAGTGTCCATCTTCAGGGCTGAATGTATGAGTGTAGTTTTTAGTGTGTTTAATTGTGAGGAATTTGTACCGTGTCGCAGTCGGGCAATGTATGTGGTTAAGTGTGTGGAGTTTGTACCGTGGGCTTTGGAAGCACCGGGTACCATGAGGTTCGTAGTCGTAACCCATCATCCCTGTTTATGTTATTAGGATGTTTGTATATTTCTATGGCTTCCTTTATTAAACGGGCTTGATGATTTTTGGGCTTTCCAAGGACATTTGGCTCAAATGAGAAATTATGCCCTGTTTCTATGTAGTGCTCTGCAAGAGCTGATTTATCCGGGTAGCCCAACTTGCATGCACTCTTGTGCTCTTTTATTCTTGTCATTATGTTTCTGGCAGTCTGCCCTATGTAGACTGTTTCACAGCTTTTGCAATTTAATTTATATACTCCATCTGTTTCATCGATGGGACCGGGACCCACTTGAAACAGATGGAGTATATAAATTAAATTGCAAAAGCTGTGAAACAGTCTACATAGGGCAGACTGCCAGAAACATAATGACAAGAATAAAAGAGCACAAGAGTGCATGCAAGTTGGGCTACCCGGATAAATCAGCTCTTGCAGAGCACTACATAGAAACAGGGCATAATTTCTCATTTGAGCCAAATGTCCTTGGAAAGCCCAAAAATCATCAAGCCCGTTTAATAAAGGAAGCCATAGAAATATACAAACATCCTAATAACATAAACAGGGATGATGGGTTACGACTACGAACCTCATGGTACCCGGTGCTTCCAAAGCCCACGGTACAAACTCCACACACTTAACCACATACATTGCCCGACTGCGACACGGTACAAATTCCTCACAATTAAACACACTAAAAACTACACTCATACATTCAGCCCTGAAGATGGACACTGCAATGTGCTCCGAAACGTCGGCAATACAAAGCCCACAAACACGGCATAATAACCCAGAAAAACACTATTTATAACTTGTCATTGGCCGGTTTAAGTGGCCACTTTACACACTATGTAACATTCACCATTTTGCCTATGTTTGAACGATCATATTTCTTTAATTCTTTCATCTGTTGGTTTTAGTGAAGTTAAAGAACTGAAACTTTTATTGTTGTGAAGAGATTCATCTGACTGAATTATTTCACATACTAGGCAACGCCTAAAAATAATTTTCCAATTTTCAGACATCTTCTTGGACCAGTTGGTTTTATTACAATATTTGAGTTTGTTCGAATATTTGTAGACAAAAGACTAGATTTCACCACCTCGGGAGTCCTTTAGATCAACAAATTACAACAGGGATGGAGAATTGTCATCAAATTGTAATTTGTTAATCTTAATGACTCCCGAGATGGTGAAATCCAGTCTTTTTTCTACAAACATTTGAACAAACTCAAATATTGTATGAAAAAAAGGTTTTTTTTCATTTTAATGTTATATTTCAAAAGTGCGACCTTACTTTTCATATGACGTTTCCCCAGTTTACAGCAAGAAATTTTTAATGGTTTTCTTCTTAACATCAGTAACAATTAAAATTAATTATACGACCTTCGGTAAAAGGCAGATTTTAATAAAAATTTGAATGAAGAAAAACGGGGAAAGTATAATTAATAGATCTTTGCTCATTCCGGTCTTTAAAATAGAAAATAACTTGTCTTTTGCTGAAATAATCCATCCAACTCAAAATATTTCATTATGTTTTTAATATGTGTATTATTACTGTAAACAGCAAATTTTTTAAGTAATAAAGAACTTAACAATTTTTTGAGACACGCCGGATTTCTTCGCTAGGAATTAAGATTTACATTTAAAGCAACAGAGAGGTAAAGCATTTTTGAGAAGGGATTATGGAAGTCTAAGCATTTACAGGACTTATGACTTCTCATTGACTAGTTTATGTGGCGTTTACAGACTTCCATATTTCCTTCTCTAAAATGTTAATCTTAATGTGTCTCTTAATGAATATGTGGCATACACTCGTATATTTGGCATTTGTGCGGATGTTGAGCCACCGGGAGCTGACAGTTAATTGTTACTTGACCTAATGTCTGCGCAGTAGTTAAATGTTTGAGCTGTACTAATAATATAATGTTGTTTTCTTTATCTTTCTTTTTTAAATTCATTTTTTCTCTTTTACTATTATATATTTATATTTTTACATATATATGTTTGGATTTAAATGTGAATATGTAATATTTTATATGTATTTTATATATATATTTTTAGACACTATAAGTATCATATATTAAATCATGTAAATAAATGCCTCGACACGGGTTGTGCCCAGCGCAGTATTCTTTTTTTTTTAAAGTTTTCTGTAAAACGTGAAATAATAAATAAATAAAAAATTTTAAAAAATTCAAAATGTACCTCACCGTAATTTGCGTACCAATGCTGTCTTTGCTGTGGGAAATTTTAGAACCAACGACGGATTATTTTCCCCTCTGCCAAGGATCCTCAGAACAGTTAACGAAATCTCAGTAAACAGTACTGTCCTTGTGTTCTTACAGCAAAGCCAAGCATTCAAGAAGTAAGCGGTGTTGTCACTCCTGACTTGAGGTGGCACACTTGCTAAGCCATGACTATACCTATTGTACATTAAAGTATATTTTAAGATTTTTAAGGTCAAGTTAATCCATTGTTTTATATATCATTAATGAAAATCTTCCAATTCCCGACATGGTTGATATGAAATATTAATTTAAAAGGGTGTTTTTATACTAGAATATTTTATAGTCCCTAGACTGGTAGACTGATTACCTTACATTCATGTTACAAAAATTATCAAGATACGCTACGATTGGTGTACCAATGCAGTGGTCCTATGCACCAGTAGGTGTGGAAAGGGAATGACGATGAATAACAATATATTAGTGCTTTTATAAGCCCGTTTATTGGCTTTAAAAAAATCCTTGTCCTAAGGGGTGAAATCTGGTCTATTTTTTACGAACATTTGGGCAAACTAAAAATTTTGGTAATAAAATGGGACAAATGATGCGGGTGAAAAAAATTGATATCAAAATCCTTAAAGCTCTCCGAACAGAACATAAAACAAAAATCGTAAACACCCGGAGCTTAATATTTTCCAGTATTTCCCTTTAAAAATATTTGATTTAGAAGTTTTATGTGAGTTTATTTGTACGCCTCGCGATAAAATAAAAGAACATTGTAATTCTGAATTATTATCACTAATTCGCGAATTTCCGCCTTATATTTTCATACTCCGAGCAAATAAAATCCAATCCTGTGTAATTATTTGCCAACAGCGCTTCAAGGCGGTTTTTCTTCCCTCGCACAAAGAGAAAGAAAATGAGTTTCCTCCCGAAACCCTTCACATTCTGGCAATAGGATTTGGGAAAAGTGTTTTTCATTACGTGTCGCATTTAAGATGAATTACATATCAGACATAAGTACTAGCAATCCTGCTGTAGGTTTAAGGGGGAATATTTAAGGGAACATGAACGAGAAAGCATATACACGCTTTTTCAGGGCCACATCGCGTAACTTCGGAGAAACATTTATTAAATGTACATTTGAAAATGACTGAATTAATTTTTTGAAAAAGTGCATTTTTATTCTTCTTCTGCTTTCTCTGGGTCTGCGTCCTATCATTGCTCGGAGCCTGATCCTGGGGTGCGGACGTCCAACTGTCACACCATCTTTTTGATGGTCTTCCAGGGGGTCTACAGCCAACTGGTATTGCACCTGTTACTAAAACTATTCATTATTATTCACCACTAAAACTTCAGAGAAATTGCTACAAGAAGATTTTGTAAATTTGCATAAATGGTCCATGACGCAGGTGTAATAATTAATTCTAAGAGAACCAAACTTGCACATTAGATCACCGAACTATAAAATTCATACAACACGATATATATGCATGTATCCACGAAATAAAAATATGTCAAATATTGAGCAGTATGTATATTGAGGTTTAACAATAGAAGTAATTTTAAATGGAATGTACATATACGAAAATTGTGTAAACAATTAAGAGCAAACAAACAAACAACAAACAAACCCCATCACGCCGTTTCCCCGTAAGGGTCGGCAGAGAGGATAGAACGCCACAACACTCTATCTTTGCATACAGATCTCGCTTCCTCTATATTCATACATCTTCTCATGCACGCGCGCCGATTATTCCGACTTTTGACATGTCCATCTTTAAGTATTTGTTGGATTTGGTCATGCCATGTCTTTCTCGGTCTTTCTCTATTTCTGCATCCATCAACATTTGCATTGTAAATATTCTTAGCCGTTCTCTCGCTGTCCATTCGTTCTACATGTCCAAACCAGCGCAGAGCTCTTTTCTTGATTTTGTCGATAATGCTTGTCTCAGCCTTACATAATGTACGGATCTCAACATTTGTGCAAATTAATAAGTAATATAATGTATATGTAGGATTTAGTTGTTGGGGTTTGGCTGGAGTTCCTACCCCAGTTAGAGATTGACAGAGAAGACACGAGGTTGGTTTTTAATGCGTATTTATTACATGGCGAATAAGATACAGCACTTGGTTGTGTGGCACGACCACTGGCGATGATAGGTAGAAGTAACTACACTTGAACTACATGTTGGAGCTGAGCAAACTGCACTGATCTTGTTGGGCTCACTGAACGAGCTGACTGACGTTGGCTGTGTCTTCTGGTCTCTTTATAGACAACGTTCCTTTGTAGTTCATTTCTTCATGGTAAGGACGATGTGAATGTACTGTAGAACGATGCCCTCCGATTTCATGTGAAATACTCTGAGTTGCATTTTACGAATGTATTCGATTCGATAAATAGGTGCGAAGGTTTTCACGGTCACTGTTATCAATATTATGTATCTTTTTTGGGTAATACCGTGTATATTGGATCAAATCCAACATACACGGTATCACCCAAAAAAGATACATAGTATTGGATTCGATTGAAAATGATGACATTGTATCGTCGGCCATTAGTTTATTTTAGGTGAACTAATTTAACACGTGTGTGTCATCGACTAAGGACTATGGACTTTACATATATATTAAAATATTATGTCCCTGTTAATACTTCACGAATTATTTATTAATCTATTTCAGTATCAATTATACGATACGCCATAACTTTCTGGAAGTTATCAAGTGAAACTAATATTAATTATATTCGAACCAGCCAATGACAGGTTATAAGCCCTGTAAATGCCTAGACTTCCATATTCCCATCTCAAAAAATGTTTCCCTTTCTGTTGAAATAAATTTAAATATGAATAACTCCCTAGGGGGGAAATCCAGCCAGTCTGCAAGCATTTGGACATACTTAAACATTGTTGTGAATTGAATTATTTTATAACATTTTCAAAATATCATATCATGCGATATCATTTACTTATTTTTTACTTTTTTTATATTTTTCTAAATATTTTTTGAAAACATAAATTATATGTACTTTTTTTCGCTCCTTATATTTAAGTTAGAAGTAATTATTAATATACAACTATGTAGTGTTATCATATGATTTAATGTAAAGGATCTTTACCGACAAGCCATATTAATTGGCTTGGTGAGTCCTGTAAAAAAATACATCATTTGAAAAATGTTAAAAATATTGTGTGTAAATAATAAATAAATAAATAAATAAAAACTACAAAAAAAAGTATGGCAACTATAAAAATACACTTTTATATTATAATTTAAAATAATTGACATATAAATTTTGTGGTGTTTTAAATAAATTCTCTTTAATTTCATCGAAGCTTTCATTTTCCTTTTGACGTTGTTTTTCCTTTCGACATATTCTCTAACACCTTTTGATACCTTTTGAATAAGAAACCAACCAAAATAAACCCGAAAATAAACATTGACTGCAGGATTCGCATCGATCATTGTCATTTCACCATAGTTTTCATAGGAAAACTGAATGGTTGCATTTTAGAAAAAGGTAAAAACTATCATGGTGCAATAGGCCAGATTCTCAAATTCGTATTAGATTTTTTGGAATAAGAGTACTATTTCTAAACTTGGTCTCTTGGTAAAGTTGTTGGCGTGTTCTCGTTCCTGGAACGTCAACGTGAAATATGTGTTAATAAGTTGGTTCACCGGGATATTTCACCGTCTTGTTCAACGACTCAGCTCTTCATTACAATCGAAAACTGAGTCTCATTGATATTTATGATAATTAGCCTTTCTTACGTAAACTAAATCTACATTTTACTAAATGTTATTAAATATTTGTATATAACCGCTTACCGACTTTTTTATGTCTACCGGTTTCGATACGTACCCGTCTTTTAGTCAAGACACCAATTAAACCGACATGCAAACCAACATGCAAAACCCACTATACACCTTCACTATAGCTGTTGCACAAAAATATAAAACCAACACGACATGCATTTTAATAAGCACATGAACTGATTAGGACAAACATGCATTTATTAAATTATGAAAATATTATCTTGTTTGAGAATTAATGAAAAAAGTAGAGGAGATAAGGGGAGGGGATAAGCCTAATATGTTTCATAGGGTGACCATTACAGTAGAACATCGTATGAAGGACTATATTGGAAGTTTGTTTGATTATTGATAAAAGGAACATTATTTTTTAAAGCTTTCCAAGTGTGAAATATTATTTACTTTTAACCCTTTGAAGACACCTCATATGTTCTTTAACACGAATATCAACATTTCTTGATGTTCTTCCAACGTAAACTGAAGGACAAAAATTGAATTTTAATTGTTAAACACCTGAATTATTTAATGAACTAATTTCATTTTTATTATTAAGCAATAATTTACCAATATTATTATTTGTATAAAAGGCAGGTTTGATATTATTAGGTAAAAATTTAGATACATTTGTGGGTATAGTATTTACATAAAGAATTCTTCTCCAATTATTATCATTATGAGTATTATGATAGTTACTGTTGACGGGATATAAAAATTGTTTGACTGATTTTTTTCTTGAGTTTTCTCTTCAAAAGAGTATTTATTAATTTAATTGTATATCCATTATTAATAGCATTTTTTTTTAAAATTTAGTTCATTTTCGAAGTTGAGTTGTACCCTGTATTAACTTGACCATGTAAGATACTACATCTCGTGTTAGTTTTTTAAGACAATATAGAAGTCTAGGCGTCTACAAGGCTTATGTTAGCCACATGTGCGGCAGTAACTGCCTACGCCTTACAATCTACGAAAGGTATCTTGGGATATTTTTATTTACTTTGTAAACCATAGTGAAGAAACGGTGCTTTATTTGAATAAATTGATTTATTTTAATTTTATTGATATAATTTTTAATTACTCCCAATTGTCCTAACCGTCCAGACATGCTGGGATATTTATTTATTGTGCAGCGCCTTTAGGGTTATTTTCACGAAATTTTCACAAATATAATAATAATAATTATTGAATAAATAATAAGTACTTGTCTACAAAGATAAGGACAAACTCAAAACACTGTTGTTAAATTGTTTAGAAATGTGTATTGCTGATATTTGAAACAACGGTTTTTTTTTCCTTTATTTGGGCCTTCTACCAAAACTTGATAACATCGGCCAAAAACAAGTTACATTAATTTACAATAAACATAAGAACAACATAAACAGAAAGGAATAACACTATAGATACAAACAATAGACAACAAAAATATAAGTACAAGAATAACATCAAAATATTAATTGTAATAATAACTAAACTAACAAAAATTTCAACATAAATTGAAATAACCCACCAAAACCTAGTTAACGCCTAAACCGTTTGAACATTTAAGTTTTTTTTTTTCCAAAATATGACTTCTGCGTGAACTGGACGGAGGAATTAAAAAATATCCACTTCCAATGGCTCAAAAATACACCTACCGTTGTTCAGTATCGGAAAATTGCACATAAATTTAAATCTAAAATCTCATTGGGGTCGTAACAGAGCTTAGTTAGATGTTGTGCCGAGATCGGAAATCCGCAATTATTTCAACTATGGAGGGACAAATCCAATATCCCTCTAGATAGGTACAGGTAGCGAGCGGTGATTTTTTTTCATGGGTAATCTGCAAAAAATGTTGACTCATTTGTTCCTTTATATAATTACATAATGTACATAATCAAGAAACAAAAATTTTATATGTAGGACATAAAGGTTAAAAGTTAGATAGATTTTAAATTTTAGACATAAATAGGACAAAAAATAATAGCGATAGAATTTTAATAAATCAGCAGATAGAATTCAAAAACTCACCCTTATTAGTCCCCTCAGTAGGACTCTGTACATTGTAATAAAACATTAAATGTTTTTCATAGAGTAGAATCCTCTCTTACAGTACACCGGCGCAGTACAGAAATAATACGTATTGTATCTCTTTCAACTTATTTTTTAAATGTACCTACATCAGTGTACATTTAGAGATAATATTTAGTTGTATATAAATTATTCTTACACTGCATAATATTCACCAGTCTTAAGATGCCCATTAGAGGGTGAAAGAACTAAATTGGTCAAATAAATAAGGACAAGTTTACCAAGTATTTTTAAATTAATAACTTATATGTAAATATGAGTGACTACATTATTTTAATGGACTTCCATCAAGAATTGTCAATAAATAATTTAAAAGCAATGTTCTATAAATGGCTATTTTTTATATACGTAGCTTTATTTTACACGATTTTAATACAATACTCGTACAAAAGTTTATTAAAAATACCACAGCGACATTCATCAGATATTCCTATTATGATTGAAATGTCTGGCACTGGCCGATTCCTTTTTAAATGAATGATGTCAAAAACGGGCTGGGCGCTGGGCGCAATTTATAGATATATATATATTTTTTGTAGTAAGTTGTAAACGGTGGCGGTAATTTATAATAAACTAGCGGACCCGACAGACGTTGTCCTGACTGAACGTTGGTTTGCCTGCTATTAGCTTGGAAAAAGACTTTTCATTGATAAGTAGGTACCCAGTTACTTGTTTATGAATAAATTCCAAAACTAAAAATTATTATTTTCAAATATTGAATTTAAGAAGGTACCTAGGAACTTTTTATGGTTGAGTTCCAAAACATGAAATCATAAAACATAAAATAATATTTTTTTAAATACAGAATTGTTTTTGCAAATGTCAAAATTTAAATCAACACATAAAAACAGAGATGAAGAACATTTAAGAGAAGGTAATATAGAAGTCTAGGCATCTACAGGGCTTATGACCTGTCATTGGCTGGTTTAAGTGGCCACTTTACACACTATGTAACATTTAGTGTGTAAAGTGGCCACTTAAACCAGCCAATGACAGGTCATAAGCCCTGTAAATGCCTAGACTTCCATATCCTTTGGACATAATTAAACATTGTTGAAGTAAAGGGTCATTTAATAAGAGTAATTGAATTAATGAACTTTAAACATAAAATACTAAACAAATTTTATTTTACATAAAACGGATATTTTTATATCATGTTAAATAATATTTGATGTTTTGAAGATGTCGGTCAAATATCCACCACAGAGTTGTTTAATCCGAGGCCCAATTTTCATTATTTCTCTTATTATATGAGCAAAGTAGGGTAAAAAAATTTACTACCCTGGAAACACTAGCGAAATTTTTATTTTGATTCTCCGACAATCTGACAGATGGAAAAATAATTCAATTTCTAAGTAATGCATTTGTGACAAACACATTCATTCGATAATTACGCATGAAATGTGATTGCATCCTGTTTCTTTAATATCCTAGCAGTATTTCTACACTTTAAAAGGACACAACACGGCATGGTTGAATTCGAATCAGGAGTTGCGTACTGAGCGACGTCTACAAAGAACCTAATGGGTCAAAACGTAAACCTACCCATTTATGAGTAGTTGAGTCGCCTTCTGTTTGATGTGCATATGCGGTTTCTGGACTATTCTTAATTCTATGCGCCAACGTTATTGGACTTTTTCTGAAGAGAACTTTTGACGCCACGGGTGGAGTAATTTAAAAATTACGAAAATTACTTAAAAAATCATTTCGCTGATAATACGATACATAAAAAAATATTTGTTGCATTAGTTTGATAAAAAATTGAAAAGTACCACGGAACTTCCTCATTGGACACATTAAAATATGCTCTCAATAGGTTTATTTGATATAAATATCGTATTCAGGATTTGGATTATATGATGTTATATTATGTCACTTCAATATGAGATGAAGTACTGGGAGAGAAGGCAACATGATAGTTAATAATCTAATCTTACGAAGAGAGACTCATTGACCTGAAATTCACTAAGACTGTCAATTATCGAACAACCCCCACTCTGCCCCCCTTTGCTCCCAAGCCCGCCCTATATAAACGACGGTATCATTGCTCTTGCCACATTCGGCTGCATATGACACGAGAAACTATCGTTCAGATAACTGATGATGTGTTGGTGTTTATCTCTCCGCTTTCTCGTTGCTCAATCAAAACTAGTTTTAAACATTTTCTTTGAGGAACTTTTTTTGCATTTTATATTTTCAAAGTACAATACATAACACATTATTCTATAGCATAATATTTTAAAACAAAAAAAAAATACTCACTACACAAAATATATCTTAAAACTAATGAAAAAACCGCAATTTGCAAAAATGGCATTTATCCACTGCTGGATAAAGGCCTCTTCCAAACGTCTCCATTCCTTCCTATAACTCGCTTTCATCATCCATGTTTTACAATACAGGCGATGTCACTGACCCATCTTTTTTGTGGCCTCTCAACACTTCTTGTGTTTCCCCATGGTCTCCACTTTATTATTTTGGAAGTCCACCTGCCATCATTTGAACCAGAACCTGAACCATGATATCCACGACTCCGGTTCAGCGCATTTTTTTTTTCATTTCTTATTATGTCTCTTAGACATATACCGAGCATCTGCCTTTCCGTGGATCGTTGCGTGCATTTCAGTTTCTGGCTACTTTTCTATGTTAAACACAGACATGGTTTCTAATCGGTATGTCGTCACCGGCAACATACACGATTCTTAGTCTCAGTCTATACTTGTCTTTTTAAGCATGTTTTTTTTCAATAACATAGTTTAGTTTGCCGAAAGCACCCCAATTTAGCCCTATTCTTCTAGGCAACTCCGCTGTCTGGTTATCTTTACCAAATTTGACTTTGTTTCCTAAATATATGCGTAGAAAATAGGTTGTTAAGGGTTGAAGTTTCTACCTCAGTTAGAGATTGACAAATAAGACACGAGGTTTCTGTTTGATGTTTATTTATTATATGGCCAATAAATAATTATTATGTCGGGCGAGTACTACGGCAAAAAGAAGACCTACATGCAAGAGCTGAGTGAACTGGACTGACTGCCGTTAACTGGTCGACTGAAGTTTTTGGGCTGACTGACTGGCGTTGCGTCCTGTGGTCTTTTTATAGATCACATTCCTTTATAGTTAATTGTTTCATGGTAGAGACAATGTGAATGTAATGCAGAACGATGCCCCTCAATTTCATGTGAAATACTGTTAGAGTTGCTGTATTGGATTCTATAGAAAAAGATGACATTGCTTTTTTCGGTCATCACATTATTTCAGGTTAAACGTTTTGACACGTGTATATCATCGATTATAGACTATAAACCCTATACATGTATTCATCAACTACTTCGATTTTACTATTGTTTTATGAATACTCATTTCCAAACCAATCCTTTTTGAAGCCTTATGTAGTTCCATAATCATTTCACGCAGTTCATTACATGGATATAATATGAAACAACAAGCGTACAAGAAAACTAATTTATCCAGAGATACATAAGTTTTGGTAGTTCACAAATAAAAAGAAAATTACCCAAAATTATTACAGGATAAAGAAAAACAACAAAATACAAGAAAATTGAGAACAGACAGAATAGACAAACTCCCCACTCGTGACACAAAAATATAAAGCAAGAAAAGAAAACCAAGATAATTCTCTGCTATAACATACACATGACTCAAAAAAACATTTACTAAAACAAAGTTTACTTGCTGTACGATATTAGTATACTGAGTATAACTTTATGTGAGATTTCATAATTTTTAATATACCATCCTTATTCTATCACTTTGTCTAGGCATAATTTTATGATTGGTCGTAGTTAGGCTCTACACGTCTTTTATCGAAATTGTTACAATGGATAACGTATATAGCGCCATTTTCGTAATTCGTAAGTAATTTCTCAAGGGCGCTTTAATAAAAATGTATTTTTTTGTATATATGTACAGCGGAGTTGCCAACTAAAAAAAAGAATATTTGTATTTAAAAACATTAGAAAAATTCTAAACAAAACTATTTTAATTAATGTATACTATGCTCTAGAACAATCAATTGTCAATTACGGAATAATAGGATGGGGAGGATGGGGAGGAACAAGTAAAACCACATAAGAGCCATTAATGAAAGCACAAAAACCCTTACTGAGAAAAGCCATCAAAAAGCCCTACCAATACTCTAACAACAGACTTTTTAACAGAACGTCAAGGCCTTTGAAACAAATTCATTTAGACCCGGGGGCTGATTATATGAGCCCCAATGGGCCGAATCAACAAGCATGTAATAGTCAGTGGAAGCTGGTTCTTATTATTTCAACCAAAGATTCTTCGATCGATTCTTAATCGCTTACTAACAGAACTTTTTGTGTTGATATTGAGTATGGGTATTATATATGTTAATTTTGTGCCATTCTGGTAGCATTTTTCTGAGAAACGAATTCATCTTTATCACATTTAGATTACCCCGAACAAGAAAAAATGTGGTGCCAAAATGGGCGATATTTTAAAGTGCTCAAGATCCTAACCAACCAAGGCCCGAGGCGGATTAACTACGGTCCAAGGGGCCGATCAACTGAGGCCCGGAGGGGCGATTACATGAGGCCCAAAGGGCCGAACTCCTCAGCATGGAATTTTCGGCAATAGCCGACTGTTACTTTCTAGTCTGTAATATTTTACGATGGCTTGATAAATAAGCCCTAGCTAGTTAACAGTGTAAATATTTACCTCGACCCAAGGCATTCGCATTAAAAAGATTTATAACAAATATACAGGAATACAGAAAGGGGAAGGCAGGGGTTAAGTCAATCTTACAGAAAACATAGCTTATATAAATTCCACTCAAAGAATAGTTCAAAGTCAACAAAAACATTGCGAAGGTAAACACATTTAAAATAATAGTGGCACTATCCCGGGGCAGGCTATTCAATTTATTCAAAAAATAAATAATTTGATGGTGTTAAAAAAGTGCGTAGGTTTTCACGGTCACTGTTATCAACACGTATCTTTTTTGGATGATCCCGTGTATGCTTGATTCGTTTCGACGGTTTGGCTTACATTGCGGGATCTTGACTTAAATGTTGTGAAAGATTAACGATTTACTTACCGTCAAGGGACCAATCGGCAGAACTGATCGAGAAGAAGCGGAAGAGAACTTGAAACGTTACACGTGGAGTAATTTAATAAATACAAAACTTAAAAAATTATAACGCTGATAAAGCCATATATTAAAAAAAAGCACTGAATTTCCTCATTAATATAATTTAAAACACATTAAAAAAACTTAAGTTTAAGAAAACTGAGAAAGTAGAAATTGATTGGCTGGCAACGCCAAGACGGTGAGCGATCAATAACGAAAAGAAGAAGAAAAGTCCTCATAAAACGCGACAATACCGCTCCATCAAGAACAGTCTGGTATTCTGCACTTTTGTCAAATGTCGACATTCCTCATAAACGACTCATAAATGAAATGAGAAATTTTCGTAACCTGACAATATGTTCTAAAAATAACAGTCTCATTTCTATCCTGCAATTTGTATTGTGCAGAAAAGAAGCTTTTTAGTTTCGCCATAGTGGTTAATTTCAAAGAATGAAATTAAAGTAACCGAAGGGTTTGTGATCACTTTGAATATTATTTGACAATCTTTATTTACTTACTGGATATTACATAATGAAATTATTTAGGTAATTGATTAGCTTTGTTGTTAATCAATGATAGTTTTTGTTTATCAATAAGAATTTTCCGAATTTAAAGTAGCTTGGTCCTCCAACTATTGCTTTGAAAGAAACACGATGATCCGTTAGACTATGCTGAAGTAACATCGTTATTTTATGTTCACAAATCCAAAATTATACTACAAAACTAAAACGAAAATCAAACCAAGCTTACCGTATTATACATATTATAAAGCAAGTCAATTACACAACAACTTTCTAACAACCTTTAGTTTTTTTCTAATTTTAAATATTACTTAAAATCCGAGGTTGCTGAAACTTTTCACATAAAGTATGGCTTATATAAATCACGTGTTTTATCATTTCAAAGATGATGAACGTTAATTTACATTTTTTTACATTAAAGTGCTTTCTATGTTTACTTTTGTGTGGGTACTAGTGTGTACCATATTTACGTATATACTTATTTTTTAAATGACTTTAATTGTTATTATTATTACCAATTTTTAATATTTTTTTGAGACAAAAGCATTTTATTGTATTTATATAATATACATACTTATACTGTGTACCTCTTAGAGAAAAAAATACATCATTTATTTAATAATTTTTTTATATCTAAATATGTTATTTATACAAAACTGCTGTGCTACATATAGTATTTATGTAACATTATACTTTTCAATTTAATTTTTTAGTTTTCCACATTATATTGAAGTGTTTATTTTATTTTTAATTTGTATCTTTTTAAGGTAAAATCACTGCGTGCCGTGTATATTAATAAATAAATACTGTTATTCTTTCTTTTGATTACTCTTACCATGTTTTTATAATTTTGAAGTACTTTTAATTACTTTTAGAATTGCTTTTAAAAATAACATATTACTTTTTTACTGTAATATGTTTGTAGTTGTGAAATTAACTTTAATTTATTGTGTTTTATTTATTTTACTGGTGCTTCTCATGCGCTTTTTTTTAAATTCCATATCCAAGTATATAAATATATATATATTTTTTTTGCATTTAAGCATGTCTTTCGTACTTATTTATTCAAATTCTTACTTTTTAATTACTTTCAGTACGTTTTTTTCGTCCAAATATTATTTCCACTCGTGTAAATACTGACCTGATATTTTTAACACGATGTTTTGCTTTGATTTTAATTCAACTAGGTACTTTCAGTTATGCTTTTTCCCTGAAAATATTATTGTACACGAAAAAGTAAAAATAGTTAAAGTGATTCTAAACGAAAATGTGAAAATAATTATTCATAGATGGCGCTTTTATTATTGTTTATTGAAAATTATTTTTTTATAACTTATCGTACATTTTATTTTTGTCTTATTTTTGACACTTGTGCAATTATATTTACACACATGTCCATCCTCATTCCATAATAACACCCACTCACCCACCCTCTCACACACTTACACCAACACATTAGCATGTATTGTACGAGTATTTAATGAATTTCTGTGGATATCTGTCATTGGTTCTATTCTATGTATATGTTATTTGTTTTATTTTTTTACATGTATTACTGTTGATATTCCGAATAAATTTTTTGAAAAAAAATTGAATACGGATTTTTATTAGTATTCTCTGCTACCTGAACGCTAACAGAAGGAGGCGTCGAAAATGCTCACGTTCTTCTACTTAACACTCCATTTTGAAGACTTTTTATCAAATAAAATAACATACGTAATGTAAAAGCAAATAAAATATATTACTGAACAGAAATTTTTCTTTCGAGTGACGTATAACTTTTACAATTTCGTTTTACTTTTGGCGTTCATTTTTAAATTTGGAAAAAAACGGACACAACAATGATAACATTTTAGAGAAGGGAATTAGGAAGTCTAGGCATTTACAGGGCTTATGACCTGTCGTTGGCTGGTTTAAGTAGGCACTTTACACACTGCCTAAAATTCACCATTTTGCCTATGTTCGAACATCCATATTTCTTCAATGCTTCCATTTGTTGATTTGAATGAAGTTAAAGAGCTGAAACTTTTTTGTTGTGAAGAGAATTATTTGATATACTAGGCAATGCCTGAAAACAATTTTTAAATTTTTAAACTTCTTCTTGAACCAGTTGGTTTTATTACAAAATTTTAAGATTTTCCAAATGTTTGCAATAAATAAATAATTGATTGATTGATTTGGTGTTTATTTTGTAGAACACCATATTTAAACTTATAATTAGAAATCAAACACTGATTTGAGTCTACTGAACACTTTATTTTATTTTTACAAATATCAACATATAAAAATAAAAACTTCGTGACAATTGTTTCGCCTTATTAGGGCATTTTCAAACGAATGTGAAGATTATTAGGATTGAATGTCCTTATATAGTTATATAATTTAAGGTACTTAAGTAGAAAAAAAAATCTTATGAACATGCATGTACATTAATCATAATTGAGGGAAAAACCAACGGTTAAGGGCGAGGCTAAGTGTTTAATAGGTAATGGGGAATTTAGGTATTAATATTTGGATTTCGAGGAAAATATAACAAAGTAAGTATTTATTGACATACAAGTATGTATTGTGAGATAATCAATGAAGCTTTATAGCTTTGTGAATTTAGATAATTGTTGTCGAAAAAATATCAATAATATTATAATAGGTTACTGTTCATTTTAATTTTAAAACATGATTGAAATATAATGAGGAAATTTATATAAACATAAATGAATTATTATACAATATTTCTATTTTTAAGAATTTCTTATCAAAATATATAAATGCAATTGTAACATGATTCATCTATTAAATTACGCGTCATATAAGCGTGTACAAAAAGGAACAAAGTGAAGAATAACAGTCTATTTAAATATTTTTAATAGTGGTGAAGATATTAGGTTGGTTTGTTCATTTATTATTTTAAAATTAGGATTAGACTCAAATCAGTGTTTGATTTCTAATTATAAGTATAAATAAATAATGTGGATTGATTTCATAACCGACCTTGAAGTTCGAGAACGGACGCAGCAGCCCCCTATAATGAGTGTCTTGAGGATGCGGCGGTGGTCTTGGCTTGGACACGTGCTGCGCATGCCTCAAGAGAACCTAAATCCAAGTTGCCTTTTTTAACCGACGTGACGGCGCGCCGTCTTAGAGGGCCGTCGATGACGATCTTTCGACTTTGTTCCGCTGTTTAAGAACCACTGTATTGACGTGGTAAGATGCGAGAGTGCTGACTGGGGATAGGGTCTCCTGAAGGCAACTGGTGATGTCCACATGGTCCATTTAGGAGCGGATGTGGAAAAGAAGAAGAAAAAATGTTTGTAGACAAAATACTGCATCTGTTGTAATTTGTTAATCTTAATGACTCCCGAGCGGGTAAAACCTCTCACTTCTGTTCAATGTACTTCATAGTCCTATATACCTGCGTGAACAATTTCAACGCCTATCAGTTTATGGTTTACCTCTTCGTTCTAATTCTCAAAGTACTTTCTTAATACCCATCCACAATTCCTTTTTCTTTTCTAACTCATATTGAGTCCATGCAGCTCGACAGTGGAATCATCTCCCATCCACCATCAAAGATGTTACTCCAGTTTCTCTATTCAAATCCCGTCTGAAGAAACATTTCTTTTTCTTCCTCAATCGCTCCTTCTTTTCCCTTTTTTCCTTTTTTCGTTTTTTTCATTGAGTAATAGTATTGATTTAAAGTAATTTATACACAAATACATTCTTTATTTAAATTATTTATTGACAATTCTTGATGGACATAAAAGTCAAAAGTTAGATAGATTAGAAATTTTAGAAATAAATATGATAAAAAATTATAGCGATAGAATTTAATAAATCAGCAGATAGAAATCAAAAACTCACCCTTATTATTCCCCTCAGTAGGACCCTGTACATTGTAATAAAACAATTAATATTTTTCATAGAATAGAATCTTCTCTTAAAGTACACCGCCAACACATGTTTCAATAATTTGCCTCACTCTGTTCCATTGAAATATTGCGTTTTGTATCTTTTTAAACTTATTTTTAAATGTACCTACACTTAAGATAATAATTAGTTATATATAAATTATCCTTACACTGTATAATATTCACCAGTCTGAAGATGCCCATTAGAGGGTGAAAGCGCTAATTGGTCAAATAAATAAGTGGAAGTGTACCAAGTATTTTTAAATTAATAACTTATATGTAAATATAAGTTATTACATCATTACAAATACATAGCTTTGGCTTTTTTTGTCTTTATTTTCTATTGAATATGTTTTAACTTGAGTTATAAAAATAAAAGTTTTATTTTATTGGTTGGTTGGAAGAAATTGCCATTCGGTAATAAGCCCGCCAATGTACAATTAACATTATGTACAAAAAATTAAATGAATAAAATCAAGTCTTTTGTCTACAGACGTTTGAACAATCTCAAAATATTGGAAATTATTATGTTCGAAATCCCACAAAAGATCGCAAACTGTTTGGCGATTTTGAAATATTATGATCATCGTTTTCGGAATAAAAACATTAAAAATAAACGTGCTTCGTTCGAGAAACCTCGCACGTCTCCTCACTTTTAAGAATAATCCCTCTTATTCCCAATGAATCCATCAAATCGCGGGGAAAACAGTTTCGGTTTAAGTTGCCCTGACATTTGAATTAGCATGATAAATGTGTATAACCTGGCCGTCAGACGGAAGGGAATAATTCCTACGGCTTTCGCGAGGTGAGACCGAACCCACGCCACGTAAGGAAACCGTCCGCGTCCCCTTGCTGACATTGTATTGATTGATGACTTTATAGTCAAATATCTAGATCGGTTTTCACCCCAAAGCTTATTCTTGAGGCATGATCCTTCTACGTGGACGGTGCTTAAGGTTCCGCTCACGTACGAGAGAGGTAAAAGTTCAACTTACCCATTTCGTTTTACACGTATCGTTCAAATCCACACGACACGGTCAAATTAGGGTGGATTGACATTTGTTATATACTACCGTACTTTTTTATGTTTTTTTTTATATTTAAAAAATATTTGTAAACCCTTACGGATTACATTCAGCATCTTGACCATTACATCACGGAGGCCGCCCTAATTGAAAGACTTTTTTATTTTTATTTTCATTTATTTATTCATATTTTTCTTTTACAAAATTTAATTAATAATCAAAACAATGTGACCTCACTGGAGTTACCCGTGACGAGGACACTTAACTTTGAAATGTTTTTACATTTGAGAATAAACAAAAAATACCAACCTTATAAACAGAGATAATTAACCAAATATTCAGACAGAAAACCAGGTAAATATGTACATCTACATTATTTAGGTTACAAAACGCACAGTGAAAATAACAAAACTAAACATAAGCTATACACTTGTGGAGCATTTGATTCAATATTGGTTTGGGCGAATGCGACAATCTATTTTACTTCTACCTAGCTCCACCATCCATTTTTTTATAGCCTTTTTAAACATTTTTTCGTTATTGATTGTTTTAATAGATAGTGGAAGTAGGTAATAGATTTTAATTGAATAATACTCAAGATCCTTTTGTCCGAAAGTGGTATTAGTTTGTATTTGTTTAAGTTGTCTTTGTGTTGAGGATCTAGTGATTGTATTGTTTGTATGTGATGTATTGTAGGGGTTATGTCTTTTTATTTGATTGTTTAGTTTGTTTAAAGAGTTCTTTAATGGTTGTTAGATTAAAGATGTCATATGCTAACCTAAAGATTTTATTTTGCTGTCTTTGTAGTCTATTTATATAATTTTAATATCCTGTTCCCCATTGTAGTTGCATATAACATATTGTCGTTTTTATGAAGCCTTTATACGTTAAAGTTTTTTCCGTATTTGTAACAAAGTTTTTGATTTTGAAAAAAAGATTCGATAATGTCACCACTTTATTAATTAAATTATTGATATGAATTGTCCATATCAATTGTCTGTCTATTCTTAGTATTAAGTATTTAACATGTTCAATTTCTATTAGTATTGCATCATTTATATAACCATCTATTTTATTTATTTATTTATTTATATAAACGCCCAATGGGCATTTTTATGGAGACATTTAAACATAAAAACATATTATAACAAAATTAGAAAGACTCAATGCTTTATAGTTGACTTTGTGGGAGTGGAAGTGGGAGAGAGGTGTTTATAATTAAATTTGATTCAGTGATCGTTTGAAAGAAGACAACTTGTTATCAAAGAAATCAAGACTGGTATGTTTTTTGGCAGACCTGAGAATTCTGGGCATAGGGAAATGAAAACCATAGGTTATCGGTATGAAAGAGTAAGTTTTGTCTGAGGTTTCTAGTTGGGATATTTAATTTTATTGAACTCATTAGTTCAGTTTTATTACATTTATTTATTACACACGCCCTCGGTCTCGAGCGATGGTTTGTATATATGTCATACCTTAACAAGACCATTAACCCGGATCCTGAAGGACTGAGTCACCTTCTCAGTTCTCACTGGAGTAATCATTCAGGGCGTCTACGTAGCGGAAAATTTTGCAACTTTTTCAATGCGATACAGCCAAATGGAATCTCATATAGCCTTTATTTTGAGAATGAATATTAGTTTACTAATAGCGCGAGTGTGTGTGAAACAACTACCTTGTAAAAATAAGTGTTTTGAGTTTTGCGAATACTATTCCTGGAGTGCGTCATATTCTAAAATGAAAAAGTGATTAATAATTAACTGAATCCAAAATTTAAAAATAAATATTATTCAGAAAGCAAACGCCGCACGTAATATTGAAATATGATTTCGTAATTGTACTAAAATTAAGTTTTTGAATGAAGTGAAAGTATGACTAAATGTGAAATCACTGTAAATGTAGTTATACTAAAACAAGTAGAGGAATTTGTGTATCTGGGAAGTATGATCACTAGGGATGGAATGACTGAGAAAGATATTGAAAGAAGGGTGAGTGCCGGGAACAGAGTAAACGGTGCACTTAAATCGACCTTGGCAAATAAATGTTTGTCACAAGAGGCAAAATTGGCAGTTCACAACGGGGTCTAGGTCCCGTCCCTGATGTATGGACTTGGAAAAACGGGGATGAAAGTAGGCTGAATGCTGTCGAAATGCGATCTCTCAGGCGAATGTGTGGTAAAACTATGTACGATAGATGCACAAATGTTGAGATCCGTACATTGTGTAAGGCTGAGACAAGCACTATCGACAAAATCAAGAAAGGAGCTCTGCGCTGGTTTGGACATGTAGAACGAATGGACAGCGAAAGAACGGCTAAGAATATTTACAATGCGAATGTTGATGGATGCAGAAATAGAGGAAGACCGAGAAAGACATGGCATGACCAAATTCAACAAATACTTGAATATGGACATGTCAAAAGTAGGAATAATCGGCGCGCGTGCATGAGAAGATGTATGAATGTAGAGAAAGCGAGATATGTATGCAAATATAGAGTATTGTGGCGTTCTATCCTCTCTGCCTACCCTTACGGGGAAACGGCGTGATGGATTGTTTTGTTTGTTTGTTTAAAGTTTGTCACAAATGTGAATTTTACCTATTCTATTTTATAGCATCCTCTCGCAACAGTATTTTATGAAAAAATAATTTATTTCTCAGAAAACTTTAATTAACTCAACAGTTTTATAAACACTCCATGACAACCATAATAAAGTATTTTTTTAGGTCGTATTTTTACCATTTTAGCTAAGGTATTCTTAGTTCCTCTCTAAGGCACTTGTGAATTTTTTTCACCTTTTGGCTCGGAAAGATTAACAAAAAATATTTAGCAGTCTCTTCGCAACGTTTTGGCAGGGGTTTTTGTAAGGAAGTCAAATTCCAAACGGTAACCTCGTATGTACTCGACAAATTTCTTTTGTATTGTTTTCTATACACGATATTTGCACATCATGCATATATGCATATTGTTAAGGAGTGGACGAGATGTGAAAAATACGTCGTCTTAGTGGGAGGATGGAAAATTAAGAGAGGACTGTATTGCTAAGGAAGAAAGGTTGCGCAACTCCACTATCCTGCTGATGATGAGACGTGACGTGTGCTGGAACCTTGCTGGTGAAACTGGCAGTCGTGAGACGCTAGCACAGCTCATATGAAGCTGGCGGTCTAAATGGACGCTGGCACAGCTCGCTTGTTAAATGATTAGTACTGAAAGTATTTTCCGGCACTAACACGTGGAATAATTATTACGCGGAGTACGCTGGAAAATGGTAAGAACGGGTAGGTAGCAGTGGCAAGCGGTGAGTTTTTAAATTGGTAAGCTACAAAAATTCTGATAAAATGTCATATAAAAAACAAGACTATTTTATATTTGATGAATAATCCAAAACAAATGGCTGGTTTCAGTAAAAATATTTTCTAATGTAGCACAAACATTTGATTTAAAAAATATAATTTAAAAAAAACATAAGTACAAAAAAAAACTGGAACCCTCCCGCCGGAACTCAAACTCCCGCCTTCGTCATTAGAAAACAACGACCCATCTATAATTAATTAGCGTATAATTAATTAGCGTACCGGTGCATCTTTGTTTAAGTCTGATTTTTATAACTTGTCTTGAAATAAAACACTATTTCTTAATAAATGAGATAAAAACTAAATAATTTAAAAGTATTCCTTACCGAGTACGATAGTTCACCAAACAAAACATAAATTACGTTTTAAGAATCATTGTTTCATTGACTTTTATATCACATTATTATTTACAAAACGACAAAAGTTATACATTTTATAATTCTTCATATATATTTATTCTTAACATTATTCACTAGTAACGTTATTATTATAACTCAAACTTAATTTTTAAAGTTAAAATGGATACTGAAGAATAACCTACAATATTCAACTGTCATCGTTTGCACAAAAACGTTCTACAATTAAAAATAATTAGCGAATATTTGTTTTTTAAAACCCACTAAAGGATTTATACTATATAAGGGATTAAAATATCAATTCGTTTCGATTAAAATATCAAAATATTTATTTATTTTAAAGCAAATTTACTTTCAAACGACCGAAACATAAGTAGGATCAATTACTTACTTATTATTGTAACTTCCGTGTTAAGACATACAAAATATATTCGTTATCTCTTTCTCACACATAACGAGTGCGTATATTGTTACCTCCCTTAGACTGTCGTAAGTCAAATTGATGTATTTTAAAGAATAGCCCTAGCCCTTATGAAAAAGTATTGAAAGACTTAATTGCATTAATGAAAGCTGCAAGATTTTACTGTAATCGCAAGTGTAATTTTTCGAACAAGATTCTAAAATTTTGGGTTTAAAGACGTATTTGAATTAGTGTTTTTAAGTCAGCAGAGTAATCTCGTGTAATCCAGTAGTAATAATTTTGGCTAATAGAGGCGCAACTTGTCGCTGTATGGAATAAAGGAATATGATATAAATTTACTTACTCAAGAAAGGTAATATATTTTTTTGTGATGTGTTTTTTCCTAATAATACTGTAACATAAAACATTACTTTTTTTTATATTTTTTTTTTTATTATACGCCTCCAAAACATTACTTTCGATGTCAAAAAAAAAAAATATGGTAAGCTGCAAATAATCGATTATAAAGAGCATCCGCCCCTGGCAGGTAGATATAGATTTGGTTGAGAGTTGGTCCGAACACACAGGATTTTTTATGTGTGATGCATGTTCTAAGTTGCTTGTCTTTGCCATGGTTAGTGAAGCCTTTTTTGTGGCTATCAACATGGATGTCGAAGTCATTTATTGTCATAGTAAACACCTAGATCTTATTCACATAATAAGTGTTTTTAGTTTGCTATTAAATTTGAAAACTGAACATTTAAAAGGATTAAGGACCATGAAGTAAGAGGTGCAGTAATCCTCCAGGTGGTCGAGATCTGACTATTCAGCGGCTACTCAGTTTTATGTTATTTAATTATATTTCGTAATCATGCGCTTATTTATTTATTTTACATTTGGAAAATCTAATTATTTGCTATCATTTATGTTAACATTTTGTGGAAACTGACTGTTATTTCTTTTTTTAAATAAATTACGCATTCTCTTCAATGTTTTTTTAATAATTAGTTTACGTTGTTACATAAATATATACGTCTTTTTATACTACAATCTATTTTTACATATTTACTTAATTTTATAAATGTAACTCTCCAAAAAACAGACTAGTTCTTATGTTTGGAGAATGATTTACTATTTAGTAATTTAAAATTATATCATTTCGATCATACATGAGAAAAAAAATTAACGAAATAAATAGGAAAAAGGAAAATAATAATACAGTAATACTTATTAAAGGAATGAATTTTATAAAAAAGAGACCAGACAGGGGAAGAAAATTAAATTAAACTACGATACAATTTTTGCAACGGAAGCGGTTTTTGAAACGGTTTGCCTGTGCGTAATATGAATCTTAGTGATCTAAAAGATTGTACAGTGATACTATCAATGTGACTATTGAAAGTTATTTTTTTTGTCGAGGAGGATACCTTAGTCACGTGCAGATTCGACAGATTTAATATTGGTATTATTTTATTTGTAATTGAATTTTATAGCGCTTGATTCATTTTTTCATCCCACTTAGAAATATACTTTATGTCCCGGACTTGAAACGCCTATACCATGCACTGGCAAATTCTGTGTTGACTTACGGTCTAATTGGTTGGGGAGCTTGCACAAAAACCGCCCTTGAACCTGTAGCAATTGCACAGAAATCTTTAATTCGAGTCATTTAAAAAAAAAACATTTCCTTATCCAAGTGACTTGTTCTTCAAAGAATTCAGAGTACTGAATATTATTCAACAGTATATATTGAAAACGGTAGTGGTTACACACTTAAATAGAGACATTTACCCAAGCGTCAACCATAACCATAATACAAGATACTCATATAGGGATCTGATACTAAGTGAAGGTGTCAACACTGTTCTTGCATCGAGACAACACTATTACGTAGGCAAAAAGGTCCTTAAACTTTTGCGAGAACCGTGGAAAGACGGGAGTGTTGTCAAGTTGCAGATGGTGTTAACCTCACTCTTTCATGACATTGGTCGTAGGTAGTCAGAAAAGTTGATGCATGCCACGGATTGGAGATTCTTACTGGATGTCGAAAATAAATATAAAAATAAAGAATAATTTCAAAAAATATATATACAGGTGGCAACCATGAAGTTTCGCATTATAAATAAATTGTCTATGTTTTATGAATGTATGTATGTGTATGCGCATTAGTTTATGTACGTGTGTGTGTATGTATATGTATCAAAACGTGTATACGAATAAGTTTATATTTTATTAGTCTGTGTAATCTATTAATTTGTTAACTATTATCATATATTATAATATAATTGCCTAGCTTGGAACGGGGCATGTACCCTTGTTAGCTGGGCAAAGTGAACGTAAAATTTTATTTTTGATAAAAGGTGTAAATAAATAAATAAATTGCACCGGTCTTTCTGTTAAATATTATTTTTAGTCATTTTTTAGGGTTAAGCTGTAATACATTTACAATACACTGACAGTCTAATGAGGTCCTCCTGCATATTATAACAGTCATCGATACTTTAATTTTTTAAGTAAACCTTCATATCGTCTGCGTACATGATGTATTTAGAGTTTTCAAAACAATCACCTATGTCATGAACATAGACATTGAATAAAAGGGGTCCAAGGTGGATAATTATACAAAAAAAAAACATTCAGAGCCCCGATTGCAATGGAAAGTTAACTTAGACTGTCTTAAAAGTAAAATCAAAATTAATGTACAAAATTGTGTATGTTTGTACGATTTTTTTTTAATATCTTCATCGGTAACATATAATTGAACACGTTTTGGAAAAAAAATATTTGCACATTCTATTTTTCACACAGAAAACTACAATTGAAAATTGTAGGGCCCTGAGTCATATCGTCGTGCCGTGTGGATTTTTACCGTCGTATGAAATAAGCCATACGTATTATGTACACATGTACGAACTTAAGCCCTCGCTACACTATCGAAAGGGCTCGAAAAAACTTTTTTTCTTATTTTCCACAATAATACGAAAAAATCAAACCAATAATTTATTGATAAATAAGATAAGGGATAAAATTTATTTACCCTCGGGATTATTTGTTTCACTAAACTTTTTGACGTCACGCATGACTTTATTTTCTGGAAATAAGAATTTTTGATAATGTTCACAATTCTTTTTTTTTTTTTTAATAAAGGAGTTGCATATTTTTTACCTTGCTTATTATGTACACGGCTTATATTCACTGCAAAAGGTATGTCCCTTCTATTTTTTTTACTTTAGTGTGAGGATCTGGTGGTGGAAACTCATACAGGAGAAGCCGGACTATTGACAGGCTTCAACAGATCTTCCGTTCCACTTTGAGAGCGTTCAGCATTTTGTGTCGTATTTTTATTTATTTCAACAATAACCTTTACTATTTTCACCATGTATGATCATGCGATAAGTACTTATGACTTATAACTGTTACGATATCTTCTAGGTCCTCATCCAGATTTCTGCGTCGCGCCTCCAGCTGCCTTTGCTTTAAGCTGAAAATGGGACAATGCATCAACAAATGAGGGACATCTTGGGTGTCTCATCATCACATGAACAGCTTTTGATTTCTAAAAGCGAGTTGTGAGGATTTGATTACTGACTCTTTTCATAAAAGTGCTATTATCTCAGTTTCACTTTCCTATGACTGGCTGCTTTCTGCATAACTACCTTTAGTTATTAATAAAGTGTTGTCAGCCACCAGATTCTGTGAATCCAAACAGATCATATAAACATGGGGTTATTAAACATTTGAAACTACTGTACTGCGCATGCTTAGGCGCAAATTTCAATCCCAGAAACTGCCCCATGTAAAACTGCGTATAAAAAGGCCCTCGTATATAATTTTCAGACCCATGAAATACGAGCTTTACATGTAGCATATATTGAAATAACGTGTCTGTTTATTTAATGTCAGTGATATATATTTTTTTTGTGTTTTTACAATAAACTTAATAATAAATCAGAGCATTAAAAAAATAACGCATAATTACATATCAATGGAATACATATTAATAGAAAAATAGTAAACAAAAAATCCCACAAAGGCATGGCCTATTCGTGTGTATACAAGAAAATGTTAATGAATTTTTGCTCCTTTAATAAATAATGAGCAGTTATAATATTTTTGTTTAACATAAGAAAAAAAAATCTACAAAAGATAATATGGTATTTTTTGAAATAGTAATTAAAAAGGGAAATAAAAACTATTGAAAAAAAACACAAAAATATTCCTTATTATTAAAGGGCAACAAAATAAATCATATAAAAAAGAGGTCATATCTTTAGTTTGAATCCAGGATAGTGCATGTTTTTTAAAGGAAGGAAAATTTTAAAAATTTGGAATCAATGAAATATTATCATTAAAAAAAGATCAAAAATTTTAGGCCTATCAAATATGCATGTCTTTGTGCGAGCCTCGTTTTACAATGTGGTATTTCTAACAAACGATTCCTTCTTTGACTTGATCTATTTGAATTACTTGTATATAAATTTTGGTTCTTAAATATATATTTTAAACGTTGAAAACAATATATTTGTCTTAGATCTAAAAGTTTAGCTTCATGGAACAATTGGAAAGAGAGAAAAGTGCGATTTTTGTGAAGCATTACTTATAATATAAATTTATGAACAGTTTCTAATGGTTTAATATGATTGTTGTAAGTTCCCCCCATCCAATTATTCCATGGAAAGCGATGACTTTACAAATGCATAATATACCATTTTAATCGTATTAAGCTGCGCGTAAATACTTAGTACTCGTATAATGGTAATTTTTATGTTTTTCTTATTATGTATTTTTGTATAATTTAATTTAGTACGTACTTTTATTTGGCATATGATTTATTGCTCCTATTCCTTATATTTCTTACTATAATTGAGTGAATTTCTAGAAAACATAACTCAATTATCATTTCAATTATGCTTTTATATATGTATATATATTCTTTTTCTGATGATTTAAATCATGCTCCTATTTTGTGTTTTTTTAATACTACTATATTTTACTATTATTTTGTTGATTTTAATGATACCACTATTTTGTATATTTGATTATGTGTGATTCTTAATTTGTATATTTTATATTTAAAAAATATTTCTGATTTTCTTTTTTGTATTGTATTCTTTGGAATTTGATTATTGTGATTCTATGTAATTATTTCTGATTATCTTTTTTGCATTGTATTCTTTGGAATTTGATTATTGTGATTCTATGTCATTATAATTTGATCTAATTAATTTTACTATGTATTTTTATTGTTATTTATTGTGGCTTGACACGGGCATAGCCTAAAAAGCCTTAATAAGTTCGTTAATATTTAATTTTGTAATTTTGAATGAAAGAATAAATAAATAAAAAATAAATAAAAATAAAAAATAAAAAAAATATTATCCTAATAATTTCTTTCTAAACGATTTCTTAGATTCCGAAAAAAAACGTTATTAGGTTTCATGCAGAAGAAAAAAAACTCGGAAGTATGTTTTTTATAATACATCCGCAGCGTGCCTTGAATTATTAACTATATAAAAAGAGAGTAAGAAGATGATATAAATAACTTTTTAAATTGACGCGACGGGAGAAACCACTATGTAGTACTTATTCCGTCAAAGTTATTTGATTAAAGGGTATGAAAAATGCTACCGCGGAACGAGATATGTTTAAAACTTCAACGTAATGCCATTTTTTTATAAAAGGTATAAATTACATTCTTAAATTGATGGTGGAGGAGTTATTTGTATTATTATTATTCACATCTTTTTTAAGTTTTTTGAAGCAAAATTAATTAAACTGGTATTAGATAAAGTACAAAAATTAGAAAATTGTTTTCAGGCGTTGCCTAGTATGTAAATTAGTTCAACGGAATGAAACTCACCCACGTGATAAAGATTTCAGGTATTTTACTTCTGTAAGAGTTGAGGAAATGCGCACGTTTAAACATGGGCAGAATGGTGAATGTCACCCTGTGTGTAAAGTGGTCACTGAAACCAGAATGAGATGTCAGAAGCCCTGTAAATTCCTAGAATTCTATATTCCCTTCTCAAAAATATTTTCCATCTCTGTTTAGTTCTAAATAACTTCCTAGGGAGGAAATCCGTTATTTACACAGATATGATTTTTTAAAGTTACATTTATCAAATACCGCGCAAAATGACTGTAATCAGTGTGTCACTTTTCAGTAGTGACGTCATGAAACGGTTGGCGTTCTTACTTTCACTGACCGCGGTAAGTTGTATTTCTCCAGCCAATAACAAATCTGACAAGAATCTATGGAATATTGCTTTGATTACTTCATTTAGTTGATCGTAATTTGCTCATTTCTATGTTTTGGTTGTTTTTACGAACGTTTCGATTTAGAAAAACCTAGAAAGTTGACATAATCTCTGGTTGAAATGTCAATTCGCCGGATTTCAGGTCGTAGATCGTAATCGAATTATTCGCCGCCAAATCACAAATTATACTCTTTTTTTCTATGGTCAAAACGCTCCTTACAAGGTGCGGGGGCTTTAAAGCGGAAACCGGAAATATTACACGTAGATATAAGAAGTGACGTCATTAGTTACGATTTTAAAATAAATACTATTTTAACATTTTTTATTTATATTTGCGTGCGTTTTTGAGATATTTCATCCTACTCCAAAATTTTAAAATATTTACGTGTACACGAAAACATTTTTAAAATTTAATTCCGGGTTAGGCTGGAATTCTTCATTGTAAATATCTATATTGTGTAAAAAATACATTGCTTTAATGTTATAATCCAGGAAGAAAAGACAGGACTACGTCTCCCGCTTTTCCTCTTAATACTATGAAAATCTCTAGTTCTAGGGGGAATAACACCCTAAGCTTATTTTTTTCAGGCTTTTCCGCAGATATGAAAGGAAGTTATGAAAAATACAATACCAAGACAAATTGAGAAAAAAATATTTTTAAATTTTATATTTAAAGCATTTACTTTGTGGTTATTCATTTGAATAAAATAACTTTGTTTACAACCAATTCTTTTTTCTACAAACTGGTTTCAATTTGCAAATCATCTGATCAAAAATTAATAAAATCTAAATACATTTTAAATTAATTGTACAGAGTATATCTGTAAAAAACACTATGTTATATATATATTGGAAATAGTGAATATACATAGGTTAATATTAGTGTAAATATTTAACAGTTTGAATATTATAAATTAGAATGTTAAGATTACAATAGTGATAAATAATATTATAAGAAGTATTGATGTAAATATTGTGTTTTCAATATATATGTGACTATGTTTACCATGGAACTAATTTTTGTACAACCACTGTATTGAAAATTCTTTGTGTTGGAAATAAAACATTAAAATTAAATAACCAAATAAACAATATATCAATACAAATAAACTTGATTTATTAGTTCATAAAATAAAATAGGATGGAATGCTTTAGATACCTTGATAAAGAAGCTTTTATAGCTTTGAAACCGGTAGGTAGAAAAAATACAAAATTAGTTGTTAAAAACAAAGTTGTTATATTTATTTTATTAATAAAGTATTCATTTGATTTTTTTCTTGTAACTGGCTGGAAACGAACCCGCGACGCCAGTTTCACAGTTCGCCGTCTAACCAACTGCGCCGCGGCGCCTGTCACGCATTTAAAATAGTCTCACATCAAACACTGTAAAATGTTATTTAATATCCCATACTTCAAAACTTTTAATTGATTTCTGGATAATATCAGAATTAAAATCACAAACCACATCCTATTTAACTCCTAATTCCTTTTGATGAGTAAGCAACACATTTTGATGTAACCACAATACGAATATTCAATATCTAGCTAAACATACCTTTATAATCTGTGGCTAACCTCAAAAATGTAACATTCTGACAAATACCTGGCTAAAATATATAGCTAATTAATAAATAATAAATCATTCACCACATGCCACTTACCTACAGGAAAAACTTGAAAATGGTTTCCGTTTGTATTTTGTTTGGCAACGTAGGAAGAGGATAGGTAAAACAGTGGTGGCTGATCTAAAATGTAGATTTCATTTTTCACTTTTCGTGTCTTTGAGAAGACTAAATATATTTTTTTTTATAGAAAAAGAAAAATTTAGGTTCTTACGATTTACGCAAACGTTTTAATGTTGGTGGCCATTTTCAATGAACTCAACAATGTTTTGAGTTTGTCCAAACTCTTGTAGACAAGGACTGGATTCAACCCCCTTGGGAGCTGTTAATATAAACATACTACAATGGGAATGAAGAATATTTTAGAGAAGGTAATATAGAACTCTATCCATCCACGGGGCTTATGACCTGTCATTGGCTGGTTTAAGTGGCCAATTTACACACTGTGTAACATTCATCCTTCTGCCTTTATTTAACCATATATATTCCAACGATTCTTTCATCCGTTGACGTTTGTGAAATTAAATTGCTGAAACCTTTATTGTTGCGGGTTAGATACATCTGATTCAATTATTTAACCTACATACTAGGTGCTCTGTGATGTAAGTCACCACTGTAATTAGGCATCCTGGCCTGTTGTGGTGCAAAAAAAATATGTAAAAAAAAAAAATGTAATGCCAGAAAATATTTTTTAATATTTATGTTTCTTTTAGACTATTTTCTATTTTCGTACAAATAAATTTGTCAGCATGCGTCGCACTCCGACTATAAACACAAGTTGGTACATGATTACAACACCAGGTTTACAAGTATGGCTGTACTAGAGCTAGTTGTTCTTAGATATTGTAATAAATATAGGAAAAGGACACTGCCATACAGTATACATAAAATATTTAACATGTTACCAAACAATATTGAATATACCGAGTTAAATACAGGAGTGAGACGTTTGCTCAAATTACCGTTATTAGAAAAGTTTTTTGTATAAGTGATAGTTTTTAATTTTTGATAATGTAATATTTAATGTTTTTCAAGTAAAATCATTGTTAATTTAGGTTAAGTGTAAATAATCAATGATATTTATAAGAACCTGCTGACGAGTTGTATGTAGCAACTCAGCAGGACTTTATTTTAAGACTATTTTGTAAATATTTTTGAAAAATATATATTTTTTTTAAAAAAAAAAGACCAGGGGTGCTATTCTGAACCGCTCTCGCGGCACGAGAAAACATTTTTTCTCGTGTATTGTGTATGAAAATACGCGAGAGCGTTTGGAATACCGCACCAGGTGGATTTATTAACAATGTTTTGAGTATACCCAAACTCTTGTAGACAAGAAATGGTGAATATTATACAGTGGGTAAAGTGGCCACTTAAACCAGCCATCGACAGGTCATAAGGTCTGTGGATGCCTAGACTTCTATATTCCCTTCTCTTTTTATATGTTGATTATAATTATCAATTTACGGGTCCGCACTAAATTTCGTTTTTTATTGGTTGTATTTATGTATTAAAATATTATTGCTATTTTTTTATTTATTATTATTTTGCTCCACAACGGGTCAGAAGGACAATTGCAGTGGTGAATTCCATCACAGAACACCCAGGCATAATAAATATCACAGTTAATTTTTGTGTTCTCACCGGGAATCAAACCCGGAACCTTCCGTGAGCACACTCCACGGAGGCCGCCATTATACATAAATTTGCTGATTATGGAGACACAATTAATAGTGACGCAACCATGTGGGTGAGATTCATTCGGCTAAACTAATCCACCTACTAGGCAACGCCTGGAAACATTTTTTTATTTTTTATACTTCTTTTACCAGTTAGTTTAATCAACAATGTTTTAGCCAATGACAGGTCATAAACCATGTAAATGACTAGACTTCTATAATCCTTTCTCAAAAATGGTTTCCCTCTCTGTTGCAAGAAATTTATATCTAAATAACTCCCATGGGAAGAAATCCAGCCTCTCTATAAACATTTGGACATACTCAAAACATTGCTGATAAATATTAAGTTTTTATATATCACACTACATATTTATATAAAAACATTTAAGTTTGTAAATGAAAATTCTTGATGGAAGTTCATTGTAATTTATTATATAAATAAAAGACGAGTAGTACTTTAATCCACAAATTTGGAATATCCAGTGACCAGTTTCTTCATTTCTCTCCATAGCTTTACCTATTGTAATATATTTTTACTAATGACTTTTTACCCTTTGTTTTTCAGAAATCACAATTGACAAAAATCACACTCGCGAAGGATAGGGCACTAAAAATAAAATATTTAAACTCATTAAAATAGCATTATTTCAACTCATTAGTTAACCCAAAAAAAAAATCGATAATGATCCTTAAGATAAAAATAACTTTATTTAATTTACTTTCATATAATTTTGAATTATCTATCTTTACCTCTGTTTTGTATAAATACATTGAACTCTTTAATAAAGATGCCAGTCTCGAAGATGTCGCGAAAGCGATGAAACCGGTCACTGGATATTCCAAATTTTTTGGATTAAAGTATCACTTGTCTTTTATTTATATAATAAACATATTTATATTATAAACTATTTTTTTTTTAAATATTTTTATATCAAACACCTATACTGCTCAATCACCAGATATTCCCCATTTTACCACAGTGATCCATTTCCATTTGAAGAAACCAATTACTCAAACCAAATATGAATTTTGAAAAGGATTCAGACTTTTTTGTCACCTGATCCAGTATATTGAAAATCCTTGGACCTACTACGGGGAGATGCATCTTAGCCAACGTTGTTTTACTTTTTGTAACATAAGAATTTACGCTAGAGGAATGTCTGGTTATTATTTTTTGTTGTGTTCTTTGTTTACTACTGACCCAAAACTAGATCAGACAATACTTAAAATAAAATAACTAATTGTAAGGACTCTGGTCTCTTTGAAAAATGAGTCAGATAGAAAGGTAGGAGGCTACTTGCACACTACTTTTAATATTGTTTTTTGGGTGATCATGAGCGGTCAATAGATCGGCTGAACACATCACCCCATCCTATTATACCATATGTGGTCACTGATTGCAAAAGTGCAAAGTACTCTATGTGTGTATAAGTACAGCATTAACGTTTTTTGTTCCATAATCTAAGTAATGGTTTATATATATATCATAATATTAAGTAATGGTTTATATAAATATATATTAAAATATAAGGTGGAGTATAAAACTGAAGGGTAGTGGAAGTTTACACAACCACTATACTACCATAAAAACTGCCGGCATGATAACTCATTTCATCAGAGGTGAATTTTTTTTGGGCTATTGATCTAAAATTGTTTCGCAAGTGCGTACAAATGGCAAAATAAATACATATAACAAAATAATCACAATAATAAGAAAGACAATTGGTTGTGACAAGCTGTTTAGTTATAGAAGTACATCCTAAAGTAAACTGTAATTCATACGTTTAAACATACGGGCTTCGGTATACAAACCGGTTTGCGCAAGTAGTACTTAAATAAAGCCTGCCCGTGTAGAAGAGCGCTCATCATCCCCGATAAACCGGAAGGTAGAGGCAGACCCCTCGCAGCATGGTGGTCTACTATTGAGTTAGGAATTGGCAGAACAAAATGTTCCCATCGTGACAACCCAGGACAAAAGATTCTGGCGCTTGCGTACAAGGGTGCCCAGCCCTGGATGAACCGAGATATAGAGGCAGGAAGAACAGAGGTAATCCAGTGTCAAAAAAAAGGTGCAAAATCAGTTTTTAACGTTGGTGCATATGCCAATATATTAAACCCTCTTAAAATAAAACAATGATTAATTACCAAAGTAGTTTTAAAGAAACCCTCAACATTCAATGCGGAAAAAAGAATAATGAATAAAGCACTAAAAGTAACATTTAATTTGAATTTATATACTAGAACCACAGACTTATATAGAATAACTAAAGTGCGCAATTAAAAATAATTCATTTACACAGAAAGGGTAGAGATGATATTAAAAAATAAAAAATAAAATAAAGACAAATATTAAATTTAATTTTAACTTCAATATACATCAAAGAAAAACAAAAGCGTCAAATAATTTATTTTGCAAACAACCTAGGGACTAACAGAAAAAGAAACAGTTTTGTGGGTACGGCAATAAAATTCTACAATTCACTTTCTAATGACCTAAGAAATATACAAAACATAATATATACTAACTTAAAAAACACCTAAATAAAACAGTTCTTACAGCCCGTGTGACCAGTGATATGTGATGTTATTTTATCGACTTTTTATTAAAACTATTGTGTCGTAATTTATTATTTCCTCTCATACCAGCACTTTTGCTGATTGGGAATATTTCGTACAAATAAAATATGTAAATAAAATACGTAATGTAATGTAATATGTAAAGCTAAAAACTACGAATTTCGTCATAAACAAATAAATCTAAATCTAATCTAAAATTATTTAAAGTTCATACAGTAAACACTATTCACAAAATAAATTACCTTGTTCAAATTTACAAACGAAAACATATAAACAAGTTTGAGATGAATAAGTCACCCAGATACCAAAATAATATCTAAATTCCACACAATTCATGCTCAAAATAATTTTGTTTTCAAAGGAATAAATAAAAAAATTATCTCTCAAATGAACTAAAAACTATTAAAAGTAATATCTCACTAAATAAATTCAAAATAAATTTAATTAAAAAATTTGAACCCGACTGAAAACAGCATACTATTTAAATTAGTATTACTGTTTTATTATTTTCTGTTTTTCTCTCTATTTATAATTTATTAATTTTATTATTTTTTTCATCTACTATACATATTTTTTATTTGTAATTTATTTTAATCTTCAGTCACAAAAAATAATTACTTCGACCGAATATTGATAAAAGCAACTTCCAGCCAACCAAAAAACTGACTGGTAAAAGAAGATGTATTCGATCTTACATAACTTCAAATGACTAAATGACAGTGTAAGTCACGCTCCATGCACAAGAGCTAGCCTCTTTTTTGTAAAGTTACACATATAAAATTAACTCAATATAAAAATGTTGGCTGTAATAGAAAAAAGAAACATGCATAATTTCATAAAACAATATGAATTAATAATTATTATAAAAATAACCTATTAATCCGACTAAAATCGAACTATTTCTTCATTTAATTTATCCGTTGTGCACGTAACAGTTTGCAATCAAGAGGAACTGCAGTTTACTAAATAATTGCATGTGATTTGAAACAAGCTGGTAGCATGCGAGTTAAATTAGTGACAAGTAACTTGTTCAATACCTAATTTATACTGAAGTGAACTAAACCTGTCAGTTCATCTACTAACTCCGATTTGAGTTAAGACTCAATTAACAGTATTTTATTTTATTTTACTGGAAAACCAGTTATAGTTATAAAATAAAAAAATACGTATCATAAATAAATTTCATAAGGTCTAATAAGAGGCTTCCACGTAATTGAAGATCTCGTTCAAAAACATCAAATGTCAAAAAAATCTAAAACCGTATTGCTGGACATCATTATTCTCTGTCTGTGCGTCCATACAAGCAGATTTCGCATATTGAAATTTAGACTAAACTTAGATACATCGGTACTCATATAAGTACTTGTATTTGAGTGACCCTTTTTCCAATGATTTGAAGATAATATATTGAATAGGAAAGTTATTAAAGAAAAAATGTAAATTCAGGTTTCGTAAGAAAAAAACAAAAACCTTATCAATCAATCCAATTTTGTGATATTTTTATTTTTTATTTCTAGCTTAAATTACGCCTTCAATAAACGTTACAAAAAAAATATATTAGGTGAGAAAATAATTTGTATTTGTTTTTTCCAAATTTAAAAAAAAGCACCAAAAGTAAAGCAAAAAGATGCTAAAATATTTTCTGCTCAACAAAATTTTGTACATACTTTTAATTAACATATCTTATTTTATTTTATTAAAAACTACAAGCCTCAAAATGGAATGTCAAGTAGACGAAAGTAAGCATTTTCGACACCTCTTTCTGTTCGCGTTCGATCGTGGGTAATAAAGCTGCCAAAGTTACTCGCGATATTTGTGCAGAGTACGGTAAAGATGCTACGAATTATTTACTAATTTGTTGTAAAATTATGAAACATAATACATTACTGACTATTTTTGTATTTTTTTTCTGTTGTTTTCTCTTGTTCTCTTCATTTAGATAAAAACGGACACAACTTGCATTGACACCCAATAGTTGAAATGTTTTTGTTCAAACCCTTTTTATGAAACATGTTTTTTGTCTTTTAAAAAAAATTATATTTTGATTTTAAATATTCAATTTGTACAGCATTATTTGAGTGAAATTGTAATGCCGTCGAATGAACGATATTATATAATATTGAATTATTTCAACATTTTTTATTACTGTTGTTATTGTCTTGTATGTTTTCCTATGCAATTTTGTGTGTAATTTTTAGTGTTTTAATCATATGGGGCCAAGGAGGAACAATTCAGTATTGGTTTCATGATTTTATTTGGTTGTCTTTGTATCCGTTATTTTTTTTTTTTATTTTATTCATATAAATACATATATAAAACAAATAATAATGATAATAATGTATCCCTAACTCTTTGAGGCCAAGAGCCCTGTGTTGACTTGGGATTCAACAAAATGGAAAGTGGAAGCATTTACATGTACTTGATGAAATAATAGCAAATATAAAAATTATACATTATTACATAAATATATATTTCAATAAACATCTGAACAACACGCTACGTCTGTTTTGTTTATGTTAAGCGGGAAAATAAAATATTCAAACACAAAAGTAATTAATAAATAATTTTAATAAATAAATTACATCTATTATGTGGTGAAACATTTTAATTATTGTTAGTAAATATTAGTATTTAACTTTTGACCAACTTTTTTATGTCTACCGATTTCGAGACGTGCCCGTCTTTTCGTCAGGACACTAGATCACTACGATGTTAATACGGATACAGGAGTCAAAGTTTTACATTAAAATAGTAAAAAAATACTTAAATTTAACAACATGTAGGTGTTTACATAAAAAAACTTTAAAATTTAACATTCCCCTAATAAATAATCAAATATCTTTTCAATATAGCCCACTTTTCCGTGTTACGTTCAACCTCTTAGCCCCTCCCTTTCTTAACTCCCCCCCCTCTTGCACATTCTGCGACATATCACTAAATACTATCAACCTAATTTTTAATTTTTATCGGTCTCGTAGTGTAATGGTCAGCGCCTTTTCCTACCATGCAAGAGGTGTCGGTTTCGATTCCCGACATGGTTGACATGAAATATTTATATAAAAAGGTGTTTTTACATTGAGGGGAGACCCTTAAGCCCACCATCCACCCGCAGCTGTTATAGAGTCCTGAGGGACTCTCTGTCAGCTGCGCATAGAGGAAAGTTATTATAAATATTCCTAAGGAATACAAACTCTATGCAGATTAAGGAGGGGGGAGGAGGACGTATGGACAGAGGCCAACACGTCGTCCCCACCCCCCTAAAAAGGTGTTTTTACACTAGAATATTTCATAGTCCCTAGACTGGTACCTGAAGCGGAAGACCAATCACCTTACCTTCATGTAAAAAAAATTAACAAGATACGCGGCCATTGGTGTACCAATGCAGTGCCCTATGCACCATTAGGCGCGGAAAGGGAATGATTATGAATTTCAGTGCATATTTGGACATGGTGTTGTTGTTGTTTGCATCCCCTTCAACTCTGCATGTAATTTATGTATTTTTTTGTCAATACTATGTATACTATGGTAACGGTAAAGGCGAAAGTGCATTTTAGTATTTGCATGTAGGTGTAGTGAGTGTCCTGACGAAGAGATGGGTACGTCTCGAAACCGGTAGGCACAAAAAGTCGTTAAACAAAAAGTTGATAACACCGTTTTCCTAGAAAACCACACTCTAGTCACCTTTACGACGGCTGTCCACTGCATCACCGTTCACTACGGCCGTTAAAATACGGGCACCGCTGTCCTAGGAAACCCTAGCTTAAGCAGTTAAATACTAATATTCACTAACATTTATTACATTGCATATTTTCAGTCGTCCACTCTTGGTAGAGAGGTCGTTGTTGAACATTTGGCCTCGCGGCACGCTGAAGTATAAGTCTCCTGATCGGAAGATAAACATATAATGAAAGGTAAGTTTTTAACGTTTGAAATGTGTTAAAATCTATAACACGTGCAGTCTCGATCATTGGGATGTCCAGTGTAGTAACCGAGAGACATGCAGTGTCTTACACACGTCTCCAGAGCCCACGGGCATGTTGTTCTTGTACAGCGGACGGACACCTCGACATCATCTGTTGAAAAAAATCGTTACCATTTAATCCAATTTATATGGGAATAGAGACTACTGTGAATAAATGTGGAATATAAAAAAGAATGAGGAATAACTGATGTTTAGTGAATAACAGCATATATATTAGCACTCATTTACTTCGAGGTACCTGGACGAATAACTCGTCAAGTTTATAGTCTTTTTTTTAAATCAAAAACTTTGTTCCAATAAATGTAAAAAAAAAAGTATGAAGCCTATGTTAAAACTAAAATATGTTATATGCAACTACTATGGGGAACAGGAAATCAAAATGACATAAACAGACTACAAAGACAGCAAAATAAAATATTAAAGTTAGTATATGACCTCCCCTATCTAAGAGCAACTAAAGAACTTTTTAAACAAACTTACCAATCAAATGTAACTGAACTCTTTAAATTAAAATCCTTAAAATTTATTCATAAATTATCCACTGATCTTATTGTGGACGAAGAATTAAAACTTGAAAAAAACTGTAGTAAACTTGAACACAATACGAAAACATCAGAAAAATATCAAATACAACCTTTTAAAACGAGAAAAGGACAATCGAGACTAATAAACCATGGACGGAAATTATACAATAAACTACCACACAAAACTAAACAAAAGATGTTAAAAATATTATTAATAACAGTAGAATGTGAATTTTTAAAGTAAAAATATTTTGTTTAATGTATGTAACCCGTAAGGGTTGATCAGTGAAATTTAATTTTTAAAAAAGTACCTCCGTTTAGTTGCAACAATTCGCGAACCGTATACTCGTATAGTGCTATTCTGAATCGACTCCATATGCTCGGCAATAACTATTCCGACATTGCTGATATTTTTCACATAAAGCATAGTTTATATAAATCAACTCTATTTAATCATTTCAAAGATGGTGAACGGTAATTTACATTTGTTAGATTATAGTGTTTCTATGTTTTTTTTTGTATAGGTAGGTACTATTGTGTAACGTATTTACGTGTTTATTTTTTTATTTTTTTTGAGACGAAAAAAATATTGTTTTTAATATACTTATATTCTGTACCTCTTAAATAAAAATATATTTAAATTCTTTTCCTTTAAAATTTTATCGGCACACATTGTTTAATTATTTTTTTATATCTAAATATGTTATTTATACAATACTGCTGTTTTGTATATAGTACATATGTAACATAATACTTTTCAATGAAATTTTGAAGTTTTTTACATTATATTAAAGTGTTAATATTATTTCAAATATGCACCTTTTCAAGGTAAAAGGCACTGCGTGCCGTGTATATTAATAAATAAATAAATATTATTCCTTTGTTGTATTCCTAGCCAATTACCTTTCCTACCCATCCTTCTCTTGACCCACCCCTATGGTACCTAGTAGGTACCTACCTAACATCAAGATAGAATATATTCAAAATTAGAAGATTTGGAACAAAACAATCAATATTTTTGACATAACATTAGATTACATACAATTACATACTTTTCATACTTTTACAATTTTTTTATTCGCTTTTTTCGCTACAGTCCGTTTTTCGTTAACAACTGATGAAAACAGTATGGCGGTGCCCAATGTGAAAATATAATACAAATTACATAGTACATATGTGCTCTGTTCTATTATGGCTATGAAACTTGAACCCTGAAAGTTAATATAATGAACCGGTTGTAAAAACACAAACCAAAACCATTTTATAGACCATGAGTCTTCCTATTGATGTTTTTTTGTCAAAACGAGTTACTTATTTAAAAAAATCGATTTGACAAACCACGATTTTAATTTAATAAAACTCTACCGTTTTTATTGCTCCTTTCACTGTGATTTTGGCAAAATTATAAAAAGGATTATTGTGGATGTTGTCATTCTTCCTCGTGACCACATTGCAATGAAAAACTTCAGCCCTACAGGAAATTGGATACAAATAAAGTTTTCTTGCGCGTGGTAAAAATTAGAGCGAAAAAATAATAAAAAATATTTTTTAAAAACGCACAACTTTAAACGACGTCACTGGTTCATATGAACTAACTTATGATATGAGAGCAGTAAAAGACATTCGGTTTGCTTACCGTTAACGAACCAATCGGAAGAACTGACAGAGAAGAACCTTTGGCGTCACACGTGGAGTTACTTCAGAAATACAAAACTTTAAAAAATCATAGCGCTGATAATACGATATACAAAAATAAAACACATAAAAAATTGGCTCTGTTTAGTGGTATATTAACAAATAAAAATAAATATAAAAACACTGAACTTCCTTATTACACAAATGATAGAAAAAACAGCATTTACTTGTATTAAATTCAGTTTCAAAAATCTGTTTCCACTACAGTATTTTTATACATTTAATGACGTCAATTTAGATTACAATTATCATTCTTTTAGAAATTACTTAACTCTGACGCCCTTAAAACAAGTTCTCAAAAGATTAATATCATAATCTGGCATATAGCATCGTTTATTTCAATGTTTTTAACTACCTACTCCAATCTAATCAAGTCACACTGAAAGCATTGTAAGTAGGTGTATACTATGAATGGAATCTAACGAATCTTATGCATTTGATATGTGGGCACATCGCAAAATTCTCCGTATACCGTGTTCCGATGTGGTCAGTAAATCAGACGTACTACAGAGAGCCAAAGCCAATAGAAAACTATTCTGGGATAAGAAGGTTAGAGCGGTCTCATATTTTGGTCTTGTGCTGAGGAGATAAATGCGAGTATCACCTCTTTTAGCTGATAATCAAGAGCAAGGTGGAAGAACGGCGCGGCGTCGGCGTTGGCAGGAGGCAGTTGTCCTGGCTGCGAAATGTAAGATATTAAACGGGAGAATTGAGAGTCAAGAACCTGTTCTAAATAGCGCAGGACAAAGATGCTTTCGCTGCGGTGATCGCCAACGTCTCGAGGACCTGACAAGGCACCAGAAGAAGATAAAGTATAATAGCTTAACAATAATCATAAATTTGCTCTTACCGTCATTGTCAGTTTCATTATTCATAACATCATTCAGATCATCATGGTACTTAAATCTTGGTGACGCCGTGGTCACGAAATTCGGAAGAATTAATGAAAATACAACAAGAAGAAACGCTACCCTCATTTTTATACTGTCTTCTTTATTTTTCACCGGGTGACAAACAGTCAATCGATCGTTATAATTACTAACCACCAAATGATAAACTCAATTAATTAAATTTTATTTTATAGTCTTAAATATGTAAACACTATCAAAACAAATGAGTGATGTTAAATTTTATGGATTTCCCTTCAGTACTCGGGGAATAACATTGTTATTATAAACTGTCGTCAATACGCGTTAACCCTTTTTCACGTATTTTTTATAGTTCTTTCTTTTTTCTTTCTGCGTGGCGAAGCGTGAAAATAGCCTCACCGTATAGGGGGAAAGTAAAAATAAGCGGTGTGTAAAATATGACAATTGGTCCAAATATTCCCACAAGAGACCAGTCTACAGTAAACACCAACTAAATTTATTTCAAATAAAACACTCACCATGAGGTGTAAATATACTCAGAATAATACATTTTTAGAATACCTGTAGTAGTGTTTTTATTTTTATTTATTTATTTTTATTTGGGAAACAAAAAACAGTTTTTACATTTATTGTATACAGAAAATAAGAATACATATGAACGGAAATTGTGAAAACAGTCCATAAAAAATTTCCACAGTACTGTAAGATATTGATTAAGTACATTATCGGTATCAAAATAAAAGCAATTAACAATTGTTAGGCACTTAGAAGTTGCAAATATAATAAAAATACATAAACTCATATGCAGTTATAAAAATAAAGTTAATAGAAACAAGATAAATTTAAATTTAAAGAATAAGAAAAGAAAAAAGTCATATAAAAATAATGTAAAAGGTACAAAAATATAACAATGAACATACGAATACATACATAATTACTGAAATCGTAAAACTAAACGGGTGTACTGTCTATAAGGATTTTTCTATATTTCATATAAGAGAGATGAAAAATGTCTGCGTGACCGGAGAGAACAGTATTATAATAAAATGTTAAACTCCTATGTGGTAAAAAATAACAAAGTGTTTTTTTTTAATTAATTTTAAATGTTTTTCCACAAAGTAAATGCTGAAACAATAAATAATATCAACACTAACTTAAGTCATTTGAGTAACAGTGTTTCGTTTCCTTTCAGTATCAACTCACTATCGAAAGAAATGTGATCTCTAGACTGGCGGTTATCGCAAAATATACCGGAGACGCGGAATGAAAGTCAATAGTAAAATGTCACGAACGAATTTATGATAGGTAATAATAAGGGGGAAAAAATGTGCCTTTTAACTACTTTAACTATAGATTGAGGATCTGGTGGGATAATCGGCTGTAGCGTTGTTAAGGAACTTCTCCGCATTTGCTTCAAAAAAAGGAAACCACAGAAAACACATTCAAGAGATTCCAGACTATTGACAGACATCAACAGACCTCCCATTCCACTAAGGCAGTGATCGGTATTTTGTGTCCCAACGGGGAAAATGCGATGTTCGCGGTGCTAAGTGAAAACACTTTACAAAAACAGCTGCGGAGGCACAGCAGATAGCGGATGTCGAAGATTCGTAGTGCAATAAAATTCGAAACCCACAAAGCAGTATAATCAACCCAACGCCAACGTGGCAATCAAATAACGACAAAAATAAATACTACTTACCTGCATACGGTGTCTTTGCCAAAACAGTATTTGAACAAAGTATCGTCCCAATCACGGCCTGTTGACCTCCATTACAAAAACCGTGTAAAAAGTTATGTCGTGCAGTATATTAAAATATGTGTTCAGATCCGTACATTATGTAAGGCTGAGACAAGCATTATCGACGAAATCAAGAAAGGAGCTCTGCGCTGGTTTGGACATGTAGAACGAATGGACAGCGAGAGAACGGCTAAGAGTATTTACAATGCGAATGTTGATGGATGCAGAAATAGAGGAAGACCGAGAAAGACATGGCATGACCAAATCCAACAAATACTTAAAGATGGACATGTCAAAAGTCGGAATAATCGGCGCGCGTGTATGAGAAGATGTATGAATGTAGAGGAAGCGAGATCTGTATGCAAAGATAGAGTGTTGTGGCGTTCTATCCTCTCTGCCTACCCTTACGGGGAAACGGCGTGATGGTTTGTTTGTGTTTGTTTTGTATTTTGAAGTTCCACATAAGGACGAGTTTCATTTCGATGTTTATAAATTCATTACCTAGCGTACAAATGTTTTTCTAAACTAACCAAACAGCTCATATAAAGTGCGTTTGATTTTCTTTTTAATGACGCACGAACTGTACAAAATTATTAAAGGTGAAAAAATGAATAAGGAGATTCTGTAGACACATAAAAGATTTTAATAAAATGACGAAGGGGATGGCGGGAGTTTTGACGGTTAGTATTATAGAAATATAGCGTCATTAATATAAATAATTAAGTATCTCGATTCAGGTGCCAGTCCAGAAAAATTAAATATTGGAGATCTTAAAACCTCTGAAATCAATCTTTCACGTCCGCCCTTCCTGGAATTGAAGCAAGGACCTTAAGAATGATAAGCGACCACGTCAACCACTACACAATCGGAGGACTTTTTTAGTCAGGATTTTTACCTGAGAGCAGCTATCGAGTGAGTTAGCACTCGTCCGGGGTCCTGGTTCTCTTTCAAGGACAGAACTGTAGATATTTATTCCGCCTAGACACAGAGAGATTACTTATATATGAAAAAAATTAACAGTTTTCAGCTTGAAAAATACTCGGTGATAAAGCGTTGAGTGCTTTGATATTATTATTAATCAAATGCAATACTCAGATTTTCTGTGGTTAAGCGATTATAAATAAATTCAGTATATTTTTATTGCGTATAATATTTTTCATTAACATCTGAACGTTTCTTATCTCCAATAACCCGACAATAATTATCATAACTCTGTTTTAATATCGAGTACACAAATTTATAGAATCAATTCATAGACATTTCTATAATTAATTTTAAAATATTTTTTTTTATGTTTGAAAAGAATTTATACAAACATTAAAACCCTAAAATAAAATCACCTTTTTGGGGATTTTTCTAAGACGGAATTGTTGTAGAAAGTCTAGTAGAGGGCAAATATTTTTTTTTATTCATTTAATGTCTTGTACATAGTACATACATGTATATTCGTACATTAGCGGGCTTATTGCTAAATGCGAATTTCTTAGAACTAACTAATAAAATGTTAATTTTATTTTATTTATATCATACAAAGTATAATACAAATTAATTACATTCCCAGTGCCTCGATTATGAACACTGTCTTCATCTGTATATATCGAGACGGTATACTTAACTTCTGTACTATCTGTATCTTCCTCGATATGTTCTACCTACTTGCCATATCGACATCATTTGATCGAAACGAACCAATGAATCACCGCAAAAATTAGTCCGCGTTACTTACTTCATTAACATTTAAAATAGTTCTCATTCATATTTTAAATGAGCTTCTGTGATAGAAAGTGTTCACTTCAAAGCTATGATAAACTCCAATAAATCCCAATTCAAGCAAAAAATGCTCGCTTGAACATGATTTTTAAAAGACTTTTGACACTTGCCAAAACGATATGCTTTATATCGTCTGTATTTATCTACCGAGCGACTACAAAGCCGGCTCCTTTAACGTCTCGATACGTACACTCTGGAATATAGTGAAACAGACGGAAAAAATATAAAAACTCAATATATTTTTTTGCATTGGTAACATTTTACGTCTAGATGCTTTTGTATGCTAATAGGGCAGTATCTAGCTAGTCTAGCCACTACATCTAGCCACTCGTTACCAAAACTGACAGGCATGTCAGAATTTAATTCGACTTTAAAATTTACTTATTTCATTCACAGATTTTTAATAGGCTATTAAGAAAAACAGTACCAGCCTCAAAACGATTAAATTTTTTAATAAATCATAATTAAAGGAAAAATTTCTCGTGGGAACAAAATTTTTGACACTTTTTATGCCTAGATAAACGTATCGAGGGGTTCTAGACCCGTCGTTATAAATCGATGTACTTACATCAAAACTTGATGGTAGGGGTAACGGTAATATATTTTTGTAGTCGGTCGGGAGACATTTTTTTCTTTAACTATAACGTCATACTAGAGCTATGTCATGTTAGAGCGTACGCTTCCCCTTGTTTAATATCGATGTACCTACCCAAAACTTGAAGGGGGGGTCGGTAGTATTTGTAATCACTAGGAGGAATTTATCTTCAACTATACCGTCATGGTGAAGGTATGACGTCTCTATCTTCCCATCATAATCGAGGCTCTGGAAGTATAATATCAACTGTTTGTATTTTATGTTTTATTCATAACAAAGTATAAAAATGCGTTTTTTTGCAGAAAGATGGATAATGTTCATTGAAGTCGTTTTATGATCTTAAATCGTTTTAAGCTTTTTTAGTCAAGTCGTTTTCGTCCTAAAGGTGCGACCATAGAATTAAAAATAGTCCAGAAGGAGCGTAGAATCATATTTGAATACATCGGACTGTGTCCAATAATTCCTTCACTATGCCCCACTTTCGCCACGCGCATTCGTGATGTCGCCGCGTAATGTTGCACGATGGGAAAAAACATAATTATAACACAAATGCAAGGTAAAAAAAGCAATCTGTTAATTTCTCTAAAATTTTATTGTGCACGCGGAAATATTGATTGACACAACATACAAGATAAGTAAAGGGTCATTTAATAAGAGTAATTGAATTATTGAACTTTGAACATAAAATATAAATCAAATTTTATTTTACATAAAAATGATATTTTTATATCATGTTAAATAATATGTTAAAATGATGTTTTAAAGATATTGTTGTTCAAATGTCCCCCCCGGTGTTGTTGATTCCGAGGTCTAATTTTCATTAGTTCTTTCATTAGACGAGCAAAGTAGGGTAAAAAAATTACAACTCTGTCAACACTAACGAAATTTCCATTTTGTTTCTTCGACAATCTGACAGATGGAAAAATAATTCAATTTTTAAGTAATGCATTTGCTACATACACATCCATTTGCTAATTACACGTGAAATGTGATTGCATCCTGTTTCTCTAAAATCCTAGCAGTATTTCAACACTTTAAAAGGACACAACACGGCATAGTTGAATTCAAATCAGGAGTCGTACTGAGCGACGTCTACAACGAAACTAATGGGTCGAAACATAAACCTACTCATTTATGAGTAGTTTAGTCGCCTTCTGTTTGATGTGTGTATGCGGTTTCTGAACTATTCTTAATTCTATGGGTGCGACATTTTGGACTATATATATTTTATCTCAGTTTTGAACTGTCATATGGCAAATTTGATAGTATTTTTTTAATTAAGTCAATTATAAACGAATACTTTCGAATTGTTTTCAACCTTCAAATCGGAAATTTGAATATGGCAGAAATGGAAAACAAAGTTGGGTGCGGTATTGGTATTTGGCGACTTGACTCGAGTGTTTGATGGAGAAAATACCCGAATGTAAAGCAGTGAAGTTTAAAGTAAACAAAATGGCCGCCCGCGCCCAGCTGTAGTTAGTCAGTTTGACGTATCACGCTAGCTGTGCCACATCTTTGTTTCATCCTCGTATCTAGTTTCGTCTCCCCTCACACATTATAATACTCTGCCTTGTTAATAGCTCCCGCCCGAAGTTCCCGCAGAATATGCAAATGTTTCAATCAGCATAATTTCAGACGGCTCGAGGCTAGGTTAGCCAATATCATCTGCAGAAATTTACATAGCAAAGTCCCAGCCATTTATCTCCTGATCTGGCATTGTTAAAAAAAACTCAAATCAATGTAAGCACTTTTTTACAGTTGCACTCACGTGAATTTCTAACAAAAGAACTCGCTACTCGTCAATTTAAATTAAAAAATATTTTTACTCTAGAGAGGAAAAACAAGTTTAAGATAGGAATATGAATGTTTAAGCATTTACAGGGCTTATGAGCTTGTTCATCATTGGTTAGTTTAAGTGGCCACATTACACACTGTATAACATTCACCATTCATTGGTTCAGCCGGATGAATCTTACCCACATGATATAGGCTTCAGCTCTTTTACTTCACAAAAGTCAACAAATGGAAGAGACAAGAAATGTGAATGTTTAAACCTAGACAGAATGGTGAATGTTACACAGTGTGTAAAGTGGCCACTTATACCAGCGAATGACAGGTCATAAGCCCTGTAAATGGGTAGAGTTCCATATTGCCTTCTTGAAAAGGTTTTCTCTCTCTGTAGCAAGAAAATTTCTCCCTAGGGAGAAAAAAAAACCTATCTACAAACATTTGAACATACTCAAAACATGATTAAACTTCTTAGATTTTCACGGCCGTTAAGATGCACAATAAGTTTTTCTGGGTTATTATTCCGTGTGTCGTTCGTACTCTTTACCGACGTTTCGGATCGCGTTACAGCGTCCATCATCAGGGTTGATGTTATTTATGTATAAATATGTGTTATGTTAGGTACTTAGAATTTGTACCGTGTCGTAGTCGTTTATGAAAAAAAAGTTCCGAGCATAAGTTGAACAAGTCACAACCCTTTCAAAAAAACTTGAAAATAGTCATTAAATTGAAATTGAACGTATTTTAAACTTTTTTGCTGTCTAAAACATCATACTTTTATTCGATATACACAAAAAAACGTTGTTGTTTTCTTACTTTCAGTAATTTGCAACAGTTGTAGTTTACATTTCTTTACTTTCAGTAATTTGCAACAGTTGTAGTTTACATTTCTTTACTTTCAGTAATTTGCAACAGTTGTAGTTTACATTTCTTTACTTTCAGTAATTTGCAACAGTTGTAGTTTACATTTCTTTACTTTCAGTAATTTGCAACAGTTGTAGTTTACATTTCTTTACTTTCAGTAATTTGCAACAGTTGTAGTTTACATTTCTTTACTTTCAGTAATTTGCATCAGTTGTAGTTTACATTTCATTACTTTCAGTAATTTGCAAAAGTTGTAGTTTACATTTCTTTACGGGCTGTTTAACTCATCAGGTAATGCAGACTGTAAATGTTAGTTAGAACTTAATGAATAAAAAGAAGATTGCTGCTAAACTGCCGATATGTACAGAAAAATAGATGCATATTATCCGCAGAAGCAGTATTTAGCAGGCGAATTTCCCTATTAATGGGTGAATTCTGAATAGCATGTGTACGACTTCTAAGTATGTAAAACAGTGCATGAGATCTCGCTCTTGCATAATTATTGGGAACATACAAACTGATCTCTTTCAGTATACTCGGATTATTTTATTTTATTTTATTGAAATAAACGGCACTTAGTACCTTATACATATTAGTTACAAATACATTTAAATATACATACATGTAAGTATAATTATAATTAATACAGAACATTTAAAACAATATTATAATTAACAAATTAAGAAAGTCTAAAAAAGATAAACTTTATAAAAAAATAAAATATAACCAGTTATAGAATTATCGATAAAAAATGATAAGTTGGTATTAGAAATACTTTGAACTAGTTAAAAAAACTAAGAAAACAACTTGAATTACACCAAACGATAAAAATTAAAAAATATACATATTTACTTTTATTTAAAACTAATTCTTAGATAAATAGTATATATTTATGTATAAAAATATCATATAATGATTTTAAAAAAATGATACAGATAAATATTTTGTACTTATTAATAAATTCAAGAAAAAAACGAAAAAAGAAAAAAAACACTAATAGAGAAGTTTAAACAATTTTGAACAATATTAACAAATAGTTATCTAGAACTATTACCAATGAAATACAGGAAAAGGGTCGGTTCTATATGTACTCAATTTCATGTCACTCAATTTCATTTCAACTATACTTATTTATTAATTTATTTATTTTACATAAACGGCATAAATTGCCTTTAACATAATATATTGAACATAAATATGAAAAAAAAAAATACATACATAACAACAAAACAAAAAATTATAAAATTGAATAACTATACCAATAGTAACAAGTAGGTAAATACACATAAGCAACCAAAAATATAAACGAAATAAATACATAAATTTGAAAAAACAAAAAAAAAAAAAACATTTTTAAATATAAAGAAAAGTTTAAGAATAATATTGAGAGAGAAAAAAAGAAATCAGACTCGTTTTATAACTATCAAGTCCAGAACCAAATATATCAGCCTTGTCCTCATACTGATTGCCATATCTATGGAGCCTAGGAATAGGCGAGTGCATGTGATAGTTGGTTCTAGAACTTGCAGAACAAAAAGGAGATCTGTGGCGGGTATGTCGACCAGGTACACGGAAACACACCAACTCCAGCAAATCTGGACAGTCAATTAATGAATTGATCACCTTAAAAAGTAACATTAGGTCAGTTAAGATTCTTCTATCAGAATTCTTAAAAGATTTGTTAAAGACAACAATTGATTATAATTTAATAAAGCAGCTGGAATATGAAGTTTGAAATTGATATATTTTAGAAATTTCTTCTGGACGCGCTCGAGTGAATCAGAATGTGCACGATAATGGGGCGACCAGCGACCAGACTGGAGAAATATATTCTAAACGACTTCTAACCAGGGAGCAATAAAGTGACTTGATTGGTGCGATACTTTCAAATTTATTAGTAACCCTACAAATAAATCCCAACATACTTAGCGCCTCATTTGAAATCTTGTCAATATGTTTGATAAATGTAAGTTTATCATCAAAATTTATGTATTGTATACTTTCAAAAATCAACTTATAGAAATGTTTTCCAAGAAAAAAATCATGACGAAATTCGAGGATGTTGAAATCCAGCATCTCTGCCAAATAAAGATGGACATACGAGTAAGAATGGAAAACAATTATTTTAGTTAATAAGTATCGTAAAAAAACACGTTGTAAAAATTAGAGCATTTAATTGTAGCGTGAAGTTTCTCTAAAATGTATGAAAATATAAAAAATATAAAAATGAACTACTTTGAATGACGTCACGAATTTATGAGATTCAACCAGTTATAGCGTGTTGTGATAGATTTCTAGCTTACAAAATCAGCAGAAATCACCGTAGAGAACTTGTGACTTCACAGGCGAAGTAATTTCAAAACTTTGAAAAATCATAGCGCTGTTAATGCGATAAATATTTTTTTTGTTTTTTGGACTACTCTGATATTCTATTAATAAATAAAAATGTAAAAAAAATCAATGTCATATTCCGTAGAAACACAAGCGAATACCACAAGAACAGAGAACCTGCTAGGAATATCTGAGATGGGGGGTCCTCAGATCGCTTACCGGAAACACTTTGCGCGACCGGGTCAGAAATGACTTTATACGGGAAACGTGCGAAATCAATGTTAAAGTGTACTGGAGCAGATCCCGCAGAAAATTCTGGAGAGACCACATAAATAGAATGAGCAGCGATAGACTGGTGTCCATAGCAGCCAAAGAATTGTCTTCCGGACGACGCCCACCTGCAAGACCCCCTAAGCGATGGAGGGGTAGTTTGGCCTCATCACGGTAGACTGAGTAGTCCAAGTAGAACAGATCTACAAGAAGACAAAGTAGAAGAAGAAAAAGAAACCACTTAACTTCCTCATTGGATATGATCATCTTGTGGTCTGAACCTCTCGTATATTGGATTGAATTAATAAGCAGAATTCAATTCCCTTCCACGTTTTGGGATAAAGCTTACAACCTTTGTAATATATTTACGATCAACGTGATTTAAAGTTTCTTAGAAGTACACACAACATTTTAATATGTCCCGAACAAATATTCCCAGGTAAGTTTAATATACATTTATGATATCAACAAACAAAATGTTTACCGAATTATTCTGAAACTTCAAACAAATCAGTGAATAACATACGTTAACTGTATGTATACACTATATCGATGTTTTTTAGTACAATAAAGGCAACTCAAAATTAGTAACTTCAAAAGAGATTATTTACAATAAATAGATTATTTATATGATTCCATTGAATTAATATTGACTCAACGGGTAGGGTAAATATTTACACATTGACAAATTACAACAGAGATGGAGATCTAGGGATTTACAGGGCTTATGACCAGTCATTGGCTGGTTTAAGTGGCCACTTTACACGCTGTATTTAAAATTAAATCAAATTTAGACTGTATCAAACTCCAGGAAGCCCTCCATATATAAAATGTACCTATATTGTTAACAAAACTCACTAAAATTAAATATTAAAAAATGCTCTGTGTTCACATTTTCGAGGAACAACTTTGTCTGCCTTAGCCTTGACTATCAAGTACTTACTAAAGTTAATGAGATGCGGGATCTCGGGGTTCTACTTGACAATAAGTTTAACGTTTGAAGCACATGTCAACTCAATTGTGAAAAAAGCGTATCAAATGTCAGGTTTCCTCTTCCGTATTGGGAGAGAATTCATCATGTACGCACTCTTAAAATTATTTTCTTTACATTATGTTTTAAGTCAATTAGAATTTGCATTTCCCGCTTGGAGCCCTCAATTAAAAAATACATTAACCGAATTGAATCTATACAATCAAAATTTTTATCGTATTGCAATTTTAGGCAGTTGACTCTCATACAGGTCAAGATGAATCTACAAACTTACCTAAACTCCAAACTCACCAAACTCACAGGAACATGGCTGATGCCATTTTTATGTATAAAATTTTCAATAACATGATAGATTGTCCTAAGATTCGATCACTATTTAATTATATAGTCCCAGTAACGCAGACCAGAATCCAATCCCTTTTAAAATTTCCAAATGTTCCACTAAATCTTTTTTAAAATGCATTTGTAAATAGAACCTGCAATATGTATAATCATCAATTAAATCATATTGATATTAATAACATATCTTTAACAGCATTTAAAAATTAAATTTACAAAAAAAAATCGTTTTTAAAAAATTAAATTTACAAAATAGAAATTTTCGGGTAGATTATAAGAACGCTAAGATTTCTTTCCAATTAAAAAAAAGCTATTAAAACCAAAGCATGCAAATCCAATTTGTGACGATAGTACAAACTTTAATATTAGACAGCGAATGGTCCATTGTTATATATGATCTGTCTTAATGTACGGTGTAGAGGTGTGGACTCTTAAAATTAATATTATAAACCACCTTGACGCATTTGAAATGTGGATCCACCGTTAACTACGATAATTCCTTTTCCATAATTTATAACAATTCAAATATAATTCAGCCCTGTTATGGCAAAATAAATTAAATATTAAATTCAAACTTACATCAAAATTAAAAGATGTGGGAATGGGTGGCAAAACCATTGAATAGCTAACAAGTTATCTATTCCAACGACCACAAATGGTAAAAACAAAACATACATATAGTCAAATGGAGACTTGCGATTTTGAGATACTCGTACCTCAGGGTACGGTGATAGGTCCGCTTTTATTTATTCTCTATATTATTAATATCATATGCCGATGATACGGTTGTTTTAGTCGAGGAAGTTAACTGGAACTCAGTAAATTTAGTAGCTAATGACGTCATAAATAAATTGAAATTATGGTTTGACAAAAATATATTATCTTTAAATACGGAAAAGACAAAAATCATCCCATTTTTTATTAACAAAACAAATTTTGATTCAGTAGTTAAATTAATTATTCACCAAAGCAATTGCAACAAAACTAACTGTAATCTTACGTGTTCAGTACTTGATACAACAGAAGCGTAAGATTGATCATCCCACTGCATTCCTCTTGGGCATGCTTGGGAACTACAGTTTGCAATATAAAAGGGATGGGTTCACACTGACCCATTTTTTCAGTCATTAAAAATTTAGGGAAAGTGTCTTATTGGGATCCATAAAAAACAAATGTTGTTTGTAAACATTCAAATACAAACTTTTTTAAATACGAAAAAATAGCTTCCTCCAAATTTTTTAGTATATGCATTCTCGTCGATCGATGAATATGATGTTTACGCTCCTAACTTTTTTCCACAATTAAAATTGTAGATTTCAGGAGCTATAAAAATATCCACTGCAAAGCTCATCATTTTGGGAAAAAACCCACATAAATTGATGCAGTAGCTATTTAGTATATCGAGGACACACATTTTTACACGCACACTTTTTATGTATGAACATAGATATTAGATATATAATATTCATTTGAGGTACCTGTTTAACCGTGGCAATTAAAGGAAAGGTTAAATACAGGTTATTTCGATCCTTGTTATTATGTTATAAACTACCTACATATACACTGTACAGGGTTGATAAAAAATATACTCATTAAATAAATTATTATCGTATTTACAGTAAATCGTATTTTGAGTTTGTCCAAGTGTCTGTAGACAAGGACAGGATAAGATAAGGTAACCTTTAACAACCAGGCTTGAGAGAAATCACATGTTTCATTTCTGTGTAATCATCGTTTATCGGGATCGAAACCTTCCGTGCGTCACTCAAGCGTATAAACCACTGCACCACGGAGGCAGCCACATCTACGAAAAATGTTTTTTGCAGACTTAGTAAGACGAAAATTTTAAATGAGTGTCTTCGCAATAACAATTTCTCAGATTTCGCAAATCACCTAATCAACTTTAATCGTGACTTTAATAAAGATACATGAGTTTAAATCTTACATACAAATAACAATGGATTAATATGTATAAATAATTTGGAAATATTTCACATTAGGAGGGTTTTAAAAATTAATGTTCCTTTGATCAACAATAAAACAACCTTTCATTCTAAAGTGTGACTTTTCTGTCACTGAAGAATTGATTTCGCTAATTATTTCATTAACATACGAAGGAAGAAAGCGCATCGCTCGTTCTTGGTCTAAAATCGTCCACAAACGATTCGTGTCACCCAAACAATATAGAGCCTTTAAGATCTGTAGTGGAGTAGTAGAGATAAACGGATATTCGGTCCGGTACCCGGCCTAATTATACTATTCAACCGTATACCGGATAGTAGCTCAATATCCGGCAGATACCTAATATTCATTAAACTGCGAAAATTTCATGAAATCAACGCCAACAAATCGATTTATTGATATTGACTGTGTTTGATAAAAAGAACCGTCGTTATTTGAAAAACATATATATTTTCATAAAAACGTTCGTCAGTGTCCAGTATACGTACACACTACACAAATTCTTCTTTTTTCCAACAGTTTTGTGTCAAACAACAAGCATATTTTTTAATACAATTTATGATAAACTGCGGTTTATTTTTTCAATTTTAATTTTCTTTTTTATCTCAATTTTATTTATTCATATAGACGAACATTACAAAATAGAGTATCTTAATTCATACATATAGAAATAATGAAAATAAAAAATCAGTAAAATTACGTATGGATACAAATAACAAATAGGTGTACATAATATCTTGAGAATAATATGTTTAAAAAGTAAGAGAATTTTGTAACGAAAAACTCCCTCAGAGACGTGAAAAACGTCAATCAGGTTGTGGTCCTGTAGCCAGTGTCTTGGACTCACGGACCAAAGGTCCGTGGTTTAAATCCCACTTTACCTCAACCTGATTTTCATTTTCTAATGGTGAGTTATTTACAACTCGTTGAAAATGGCCCTCAAAATCAAATATGAAGGTAAATCATAAGAACGCAAATATTTCTTTTAAAAAAACGTCCAAAGCAATATTGTTCAACATAGAGATAGCCCTTCCAACAGGCATAACCATTGGCAGGTTAGTCCTGAATATTTTCATGTGAAACAGTCTATATTGACGCTGTCTGGGGTAATTATCCGGAACATAAAAGCTAATGCTCCGCATAATTTCAGGGTTGCCAATAATACCGCGCAACAATCGAAAGAAATGCGTAGTTAAATATACGTGCCTTCTGGTCTTCAAACTGCTGTAACCAAGCATACCCTGGAGAAACTCAGTGGGATAAAGCCATGGATAATATCCGCACTCTCTTATGTAGAGAAATTCTCAGTACTCGTGTATAACCAAAAGCCCTGGCAGTACGCAGGACGAATCCTAACATCTTCCCATCGTTTTTTTATTTTTCAAAAGGGATAACCCGATATGCCTTTATTTTAGAGACTCGTCAGCAGGTAGGGAAGAAAGGATATGAAATAAAGTTATGAATAATACACCACAACCCCCAGACCAATTGAGAAAAAATCTTTCTTGCAACAAGCAGAAATCGAACCCGCGACGCCAGCTTTACAGTTGACCGTCTAACCAACCTAGCCATGGTACCTGACCTGTAATCCCCTTTCCACCATTAGGTGCGGAAAGGTAATGATGATGCTTCCATTGTACCTTTCATGACCTGATGTGACCTGTCCAGCGAAATCCTTCTAATTTAATGCAGTGTGTAGTGCCTACAACTTTGTATTGTAAAGCTCGTAGTATCGTGTTACAACATCATTCTCCAAATAGCGGCATGAAATTGAGTTCATCATTTTGAATAACCCTGTAAATATATTACATAAAATAGAACAGATAACCCTTGAGATAAATGGATCCGGTTAATGTTACGAATCGGGTAACTGAACTTAAACATTTTAGTTAATTAGTTTAAGTCCTCGGTGGACGTTTAACTTAATTTATGTGAAATAAAGGAACAGTTAATAAATTTATCCATAAGAAACTCAAACTAAAGCAGCTTGCTACGCGTTAGAAGTATCCTCGTTTTCGGCCATTATGAAAAAACGTGGAATTTCGCTTTTTCTCAACCTAAAAAAAGGTTTGTTCTATTTTAATCATGTTAATTACAGAACTTTTGTATTTTTATTTGTTTAATATACTCTGGACGTGGGCTCATTTTATTTATTCATTAAATTTTTAGCGCTGAGTGTCACACTCAATAAATAATTATCTTTCTTCTAAGTTTTTATAATCTAATAATACACTTACCTTTCTTTTTGTAAAACTAATTTCACAAATTGCCAGCCTTAGAACACGCACTTGTTTAGTTGGATAGAAAAATAAGGAATTTTTTCATACATACTATCAAAAACCTCATAAATATGCCGGGTTGTAGTTTCGCTGTAGAGTCGCGGACTCAGACTCAGACAGACGAATCAGAGTTCCAGAGTTAAGCAGAATGGTGAATGTTACACAGTGCGTAAAGTAAACACTTAAACCAGCCAATGAAAGGTCATAAGCCCTGTAAATGCCTAGACTTCCATATTCCCTTTTCATTTTTTCCCTCTGTTCCAACGAATTTAGATCTAATTCCCGAGGGAGGAAATCTAGCGTGTCTGCAAGCATTTGAACATACTCAAAACATTGCTGATTAAACATTTTTTATTTATTTATTTATTCATACAAATTCATACATATTACAAAAAATATATAATTTAACAAACTCTATGAGGCCAAGGACCCTGTGTTGATTTGGGATACAACATAATGGAAATTGGAAGCACGTACATAATTAAATAATAGCAAAAATAAATAAAAAATTACATAAACATTGGACCTTTTTTTTTATTTTTTTTATTTAATATAATTTAATGTTACAACATGTTAACCAAAAGAAATAAATAACAAAGCAAAAGTACAAAAACAAAAAACGAAACGGAATACCACACCAAAAAAGAAGCAACCTCTTGTGCTTGCTGTGGGATTACAATATTAATAATTTAAGTTCAAAATACACATATATTTCAAAAAAATAAATGAAGATATATAAAACATTTTTTGTAAATAAGTGCATATACATATGCATGCAAATGAGCATGCGTGAGCACGCACATACACATTCACCCACATACATAATATAACATGGTGAAGAAAATTATAAAATAAGGTTTTCAAGTTACTTAACAAAAGAACTTGAAGAAAGAACTTGAGAAGAGAGTGGCTACTCGATCAAGAGTTTATATATGAATAGTAGCTTAGGTGTAAATATTTTAATTTTTCATATATTTTCTTGTATTTAAAAAATAAATTTATATATTATTATTTGTATAAACATATTTATTCTGATCTTTCCGGCTGTTAATTTTTATCTGTTATTCATTGTTTTTATAAATGTAAATAATATTATTAAGTCAGTATAAATATAATCTTCACCAACAAGCTACAAAAAGTGGCTTAGTGGGATTTTAGTTTTAGTAAAAATATAACATGTGAATTTTTTTTTAAATTGTAAAAACGTATAATTATGCTATTAAATAAATAAATTTAAAAAAAATAAACTTCAAGTACTGTAGAAAAAACAATGAAAAAAAGAAAGAAAACAAAAAACATATTTCGTTAATTTTAGAAAACTTAAATATAATTTAAATGTCAAAAAGTAACATTTAATTAAGGAGGTTGATAAACAAATATTATACCTTTAGTTTGAATTTTGTAAAGACATTGATAATTTTTATCTCGTCGGGCAAATTGTTATAGAAATTTATTCCCTGATATACATAACTTTTTTTTAATGTTTAGTAAATATGTATTTCAAAAGGCATCTGGACAACACTCTTAATAGTAAATAAATCTATGCAATATCTCGCTGCAGTCTCCTGCAATGGTCTCTTCCCTTAGACAAAATCCAGACTTTTAATATTATTTATTTAATATGTTATACAACGATAATTTGGGTACATTTATTACAGTTTTATAACATTTATATTTGTATATTTTTACGTTATCCTTATCCACAAAACAGACAAGCTCTTGTGAATGGAGAGAGAATTGCATTGAGTTATTAATTCATGGATAATAAGAATTTAATGTTGACGTTTTTAATTAGTCCTTTATACATTATCTTGTTTTCTGTTTGCTGTAATTTTATTTTCAATTCGTTTATATATTTTATATTCTAAATTTCTTTAGGGGGCCACTAACGTTAATCATTCTTAAATAAACGTAGTTTTGCTGGAATTATTTAGCATGACATTATGGTAAGTTTAAATTATTTTGAAATCGCAAAGATGTGTTTGTGTTCAATTTCGTTGTATTGTTTTGTTTGATTAACTGAATAATCGAAGTTTTTCTGTAAATATTGTCTATGTTCGGAACTTGGAATAATGAATAAAGTGTTTATGTTGTTGGTTGATCTTTTTTTTAGTATACCATTAAGAATTGTTCTCATTTTTACAATTATCAATTTCATGTCCATACGGTAGACGAGCGAGCCAACTACTACACGACGAGGCTGACTTATCTCCACTCGATTTCCTTTTAAGGGATTTTTACTCGATGTAGCCATCGAGTCAAAGTTCTGGTTTTATTCTGGTTCATTTTATTTATTTATTATCAACATTGAGAACATTACAGAGTACAAAACATTACAAAATATTATAAAATATGAAATACATATTTTTAGCATTCCTCTGCCCTGGTGGAAGTTGGAAATCATCGCAGCAATTCTTACTTTGTTGGCAGCTGCCCTAGCTGCAGCTAACATAGACTGAGCGCTGCAATGTGACCAGTCACGCAAGTTCTTTAGTCGAGAGATGCGCCTTCTACCTGCACTGCGTCTTCCTTCAATCCTTCCCTGTAGAATGCCTCCTAAAAAAATATATTTTTCACCTTTCATCACATGTTTTCTTACTCAAGTTTTTTTTATGGTCTTCAGTACCTCTTTACCTTTTTTATCGGTAGGAGAACGTCATCGTTTCAGACTATGTCCACACAGGAGATTTGTTATATCATCCTGTAGCACCACATTCCACGGCTTCGATCTTTTTTAAAGTGGCTTGGGTGAGAGTCCACGTTTCGACGCCGTAAAAAAGTATCGAGAAGACGTAACATCGTACAATGCACATTCGCAGGTCTAAATTAAAGTCTCGTGCCATCTCTCTTCTGACTTTGATCTTTTGTGAGTGATTCCATTAATCATTCAGCCAGCATCTTAAATATGTATATTGATGGACTTCCTCAATAACCTACGCTCCAATTTTTAAGCCATTGGGAAAATTTGTGGCTTTTTGAGTAACCATACATTTGGTCTTAGAAATATTCATTTCTAGCCCTTTGTTCAAACTAGTCGAATGTATTTTGTCCAATAATGGCTGTTAACTTTCCATACTATCTGTTATAAGGACAGTATCACCTGCGTATCGGATATTATTTATAATTTGTTCATTTATGTTAATTCCGCCAGTTAGTTTACTTCGTGCATCTCTAAGAACTGCTTCTAAGGATATCTATTGTAATCTTGACATACGTAATAACTGCGAAAATATGAAGTCTAAAAGGTGCATAAAATACCTGGGAGTAATCATTGACTGTCAACTTAAATGGACTTATCATCTTGAAGTAATTGTTAATAAACTAAGATATTTATCCTATGTTTTCAAACGACTAAATATTTACGCCAAGCTAAATACGATTAAAATGGTATATTATGCACTTGTACAGTTATCGCTTTCCTATGGAATAATTGGATGGGGGGGAACTTACAACAACTATAATATTAAACCATTAGAAACTGTTCAAAAATTTATACTGAATATTATGCTTCACAAAAATCGCACTTTTCCCTTTTTCCAATTGTTCCTAGTAGCTAAACTATTAGACATAAGACAAATGTATTGTTTTCAATGTTTAAAATATATATTTAAGAACCAAAATTTATTTAAAGTAATTCAAATAGATCAAGTCAAAGAAGGAATCGTGTGTTAGAAATACCACATTGTAAAACGAGGCTTGCACAGAGATATGCATATTTTATAGGTCCAAAAATTTTTAATTCTTTTTTTACTGGTAATATTTTATTGATTCCAAACTTTCAAAAATTTCCTTCATTTGAAAAACACGCACTACCTTGGATTCAAACTAAAGACATGAACTCTTTTTTTCTATGATATATTTTGTTGCCCTTTAAGGAATAAGGATAAGGAATATTTTTATGTTGTTTTAAATATTTTTTTATTTTCTTTTTTCATTGCTATAAAAAAGAAATACCATATTTTCTTTTACAGAATATTTTATTTTCTCTTTCTTATGTTACACAAAAATATTATAACTGTCCATTATTTATTATAGGAGCAGAATTTCATTAACATTTTCTTGTATACCCGCGAACAGGCCATGTTTTTGTCATATTCTGTTTTACCTCGTATGTATATTGTAAAAAAACCAAAAAAAAATTTAAAAAATATCAGATTGATTCAATAGAAAGGAAAAGTCTTGAAATATATCGATGTCGGATTGAATAACACGATTAATCTACAGACCGGGTTAAAAATTGTCAGGTAATGTTAATGTTTGGATAATTTATATAGCGCCATTGTTGTGAAAATCACCTCAAGGGCGCTGGTTCTGCATCATGGTAGGTAGAACAATCTGTGTTACCTTTGTCGAAGATAATTATTAGGGACAAATGGACCGAATTCATTCAGAATGGGACCACTAATCAATTTAAAAATTGAACACCCAAATGAATATCCCGTCTGTTCTACAATAATCGGTAGCCCAGCATTCCTAGTAAGAAGTCGGTTGGAAAAAGCCACAGGTAATATCCATACTCCCTGAGATACAGATAACCCATTTTTTTCTACCCGAGAGAGAAGAGATTCCATTAAAGAATTAGTAATTTTATTTGGCGACCAAATGATGAAACGAACTAAATTCCAAGCGACTTCTTACCAGAACTAAAATATTTGAAAAAATCTTAGCATCCCTAAAAACAAATCCAAGTATTTTAAGGGAGTTATGGCATTGTAAAATTATACAGAACGGTACAACCTCACCGACATTTAACAAAATCAATTTTTACCGTAGTGGAATCGATTTATTGTGTTAATTGTTTGGGAAATATTTGTGGAAATTCCGGGAAGGTAGCGGTCAGCTCGAATTTTCCCGAAATAGGAATATTTAAATAATTTTTTCTTCGCCCTCGTCGCTTACAGAGTACCAATCACGTTACTGACAAAACTTCAAGCAAATACAAAATTTTCGTATGGAAAATTCGAGTTAACTTTATCAACAAATATCCGTAACGTTTAACAATCACACACGTCCCGAGCCGGTAGTTATGTTAAATATGCTATTTTTACAAATCGGGAATAACATTGAAAATATATTAATAATTTAGAACGGATTTTTACGATTCTAGTTATAAGACTATCAATGCATAGAAAACAAGTTTTTATTGATAATTTTCGGGTTTAAAACCGAGCATATACAAAACGGCCCGTTGGCGTCACGTCACTTTGACATCACACGTCATGCCCGCCGAGTGCGCTTCTAACAAACTTTGCGTACACACAAGGCGCGGTAACGTAATACGTGCCGTTTGTTATATTTATTAATTATATATACATATATAAAAAAATTAATAAAAAAAAATTCAATCCCTTTTTTTTTTTTTTAAATAATCAAATGAACGATGATGCATACTTTCCACTGCTGTCTTGTTTTAGTAATAAAAGTCGAACCCCCCTCCCCGCACTTCCTACCTTTACAAAGACGAAACACTACATATGAAAAAAATACTTATTAGCTCAATATAGTTAGATTTAATATTTAGTAGAAATGACACTGTTCAAATACAATAGAATAATATGCATTAGTAAAGTATTATACCTTGAAAAGGAAGCGTGTGTAGCTTAGAAACCGGTTGGTAAAAAAAAGCGGTTAAAAACATCATCATCATTCCTTTTCCGCACCTAATGGTGCATAGGGCTCTGCAATGGTACACCAATCAATGTCGTCTTGTTAATTTTTGTTGCACGAGGTTTTGTTTTGAAGTTTTGTTGCATTTTGGTTAAAAACTTTTTAATTAATTTAAATATAATGAATTACCAAAAATTAAGTGCATCAAATATATGGATTTTCTATTATTTTAATAAAAATGAGGAAGTTGATATCATATTATCAGAGCCGTGATTTTATAAGGGTTGTAATTTTGAAATTGTTTTGCCTGTGACGTCACGTTTAAGTTCTCTGCGGTGAATTGTCCTGATTGCTATACCTGATAAATGTAACACAAAACCCTCTCATGGGTTAATTTCGGAGAACTAGGGACGTCGTTCAAAGTAGTTCATTTTGATCAAAATCATTTTTATTAATTTTTCATGCATTTTCGAGAAAATTCGCCGTAAAATTAAATGCTCTAATTTATACCGCGCCTAAGAAAACATTTTTATGTCCAATTTCCCGATGCACTGAACTCCCTAATTATACAAATATGCACGGAAAATTCGATTTTACTTTACAGACAATTTAAGATAACTGTGTTAACTTTCCATTGTAATCGGGGCCATGGGCCTCGGCAAAAATGTGTATTTTTGTATACAAATTTGAAGTACAGTCGCAGGTAACCTCTAATTGCTCATATTCAAAAAATAAATAATGTGTATATTCAGTTTTTCATACAGAAAATATGATTTTATTTTGTTGACAATTGTAACTGTTACTTCGCATTGTAATACGGACCCTGGGTTTACAAAATTGGGATAGATATAACAGAATATGCGAACCGATATAATTGGATATTAATATTAAGTGAACATTACGCAAAATATATTACAATATACAATTACTATTTAACCTTCGTAAAGGTGAATCGATGGTGTTAAACACGTATGAATATTATGTGTATCGTCCGAGATTAGTATCTAAATTTACGACATATTGAAAATTGAGTTTCATTGTTTACTTGGCATTGGCGAAGCCTAGTTTAATAGGAAATTTGATTTAATTGTTAATTTGCAACAGCCTCAGTTATAGCTAAATACAATAATTAAACATCCAGCCTTATCTTCAAACATTCAGACATATTCAAAACATTGTTGATTAAGCTAGCGTGTGTATGAAGTAAAAAAAAAAGTGTTTTCAAGCGTTTCAGCTCTTTCAGTTCACAAAAGTCAACAGATGGAGGAGTTGTGGAAATGTGGGTGTTTTTTATTTTTATTTGTTTGAATTTATTTATTATTTTTAAAAAACCGTCGGGGTTACATAGGTAGAACCGTAATGGGCAGAGAAAAAATAATGTACTTTTGTCAGGAGCAACTCTGAAAAACGCGAAAGAATTTGTGTACCTTGGAAGCGGGATCACCAGGGATGGTAGAACAAAAAGAGAACTCGACTGCCGCATACATCAAGCAAGGCTTGCGTTTAACAAAAAATCAAAGATTTTTGAGTCAAATAATATAAACCTAAAACTTCCCACGCAACTTGCCAAAACATGTGTATGAAGCATATTGATGTACGGTTGTGAGACGTGGTGCCTTACCGAAAGAGATAAAAAAAGACTAGAGGTCTTTGAGATGTGGTGCTACAGAAGAATGTCAGGAATTTCCTGGAGAGACCTTATCGCTAATAACGAGGTTTTCAGCTGAATCTAAGAAGGGAAGCACCTAATCAAAACTATCTCAGAGAGGCGAGCCCAATGGATCAGCCACATTTTACGCCATGGGGGTCTCCTGCATGACATAATAGAGGGAATGGCTGAGGAGACAAATTACAGAGGGCGTCCCCAACGGGAGTATTTGGAGAAAGTGTGCGAGTATTTGAACTGCGCCTCATATGTCGAGCTGAATAGAGCTGCAGAGAATAGAGACCAGTGGAGGGCGAGATGGAGGACTTTGCTGCAAACTAATCCCCAGTACTGACACTGCGAAGAAGAAGGAAATATTATTAAGTCCATTTATGTTATGTCTTGTCCGGTTAGTGTAAACATCATGTGCTATTTCGGGTTGCTTTTTAATTTGTCTCCATTGTAAGTTCTTGTGAAGTCTTTTGCCTGGATTCTTAAATACTCCGGGCGCAACTGATCACAATTGATAGGTTCGATAAATACTTAAGAGATCAACTATGAAAACTCTGATACTTCGTATGACAATTATATTAGAGTTCAATAAACGTGGAAGTCTAAGCATTTCCATCTCTTAAATGTTCTCCATTTCTGTTGTAATCTGAGTAACTCTCTAGGGGGTGAAATCTAGTCTTTTGTCTACAGACATTCGGACAAACTCAAAATATTGTATTTGTTTATTTATTTATCTTTTTTATTAACTTTTCATTTATTCATAACTTACACAAAGCGTTATTTTTACTAAGCTAATTTTACTAAGCCTTAACAAGGCTACAGCTGACTATTCCACCAAATTTTCACAGCATAGTGAGAGCAGTCAGAAGGAAATACCCTTTCCAGCAAATTTAGGCCTTCACAATAATTCACCTTTCTAAAAGGGAGTTCTACTGTTTCAAATTTAATCTTACTTTATGATTACCTTACTGATTCAATGGACGGCGGTCATCAGGTAAACGTTATTTACATCGGTTGCAGTTAATGCTTCGATCGAATCGATAACAAATTACTATTTTTTTTAAAAACTAAAATCGGTATTAGAATCGACCTCTTCCGATGGTTTTCATCTTACATAAACAACAGGTCACAGGCGGTAGTGATTAATAGTTTTAATTCTAGTTGGGTACGGGTTCCCAGCGGTGTGCCACAACGGTCCCTTCTGGGATCTTTGCTCTTCCTATTTTTTGTTGATGACATTGATAAATCCTTTTCCTCCTCGCGCTTGCTTTGTTTTGCTGACGGCATGAAAATTATTGCAACAATCAAGGCCCCAGCTGATGTCTCTGATCTGCAGTCAGATCTCGACCGTCTGGAGGATTACTGCAACTCCAACTGCTTGGACCTTAATCCTTCCAAATGTTGTTCAGTTATTACATTAATTCGCAAAATATTTTTTTACCTACTAAATATGTGCTCAAGGGTCAAAACCTCCAACGCTCATTATGTGTAAAGGATCTAAGTGTCTTCCATGATAGTAAATTACTTTTCGACGCCCATGTTGACAGCACCATAAAAGTCATCGCGTGCGCTTGGCTTTATTATGCGTAGCTCTACGTTGTTCACTATGTCAAAGACACTCAAAATCCTTTACTGTACATTGGTGCAAAGCAACCTGGAATATGCTTCACAAATATGGAATCCTATGTACAATGTGCAGATATCATGCATTGAAAATAAGCGAAAGGAATTCGTTAAGTACATTTGTTTCCGGTTGAAACTTAAGTTTAAACCCAATCAATATATTCAGATATGTAAAAAAACATTACTTATTACCTCTGCAAAAACGTCGTGAAATAGCTGATATAATGTATCTATTAAAAATTTCCTCTGGTTCAATTGACTGTCCTGAAGTACTATGCAATCTCTCTATTAATGTTTCTTCCAAAGTACTAAGGAATAACCTTCTTCTTCACATTCCTCTTGTTTCATTTAATTATAGGCAAAATTCATATTTATGGCGAACTTTTCATAATTATAATGTACTAACAAAATCAGTAAACATAGATTTATTTGCGAATTATCATAATGACGTGCGGCGTTTGCTTTCGTAATAATTTGTAGTGTTTTTTTCTTTTCTTTTTGATTTACATTAGATTACTGTTAATTTTATGTTCGAGAATATTTTTCAACTTACTGTGATGTTACTTATAAAAACCTGTAATTGGCTTATGTGTAATTTGTTTTGTTTTACATTTAAGATAAATATAGCTCTCGGTTATCCAAATAAAGAATAAAAAAATATGAAAAAAAAAGCAAAGCAAAAAATAAGCAACTTACATCTAAAACAGACCCATTAACCGTTTAATATGAGAAAATTTAACTAAACATCACACTGAATGCTGGGCCGGTCAACAGAGGGCGCTGTCAAAAATTATAAAATGAAAAACACCAGACAGATCGATCTCTTTCCCATGCCCGACAGCTCCCAGCGAATACGCTCCGTCTAATTTCCATAGATCTTTATTATAAAATTATTCATAATTAACCTCATGTATGTAATTTACATCGTGTATCAATTAATAATTATGAACTACATAATTCTCAATACAATTAAAATCCAATTATCCGGATTAACGAATGCCAGATGTTATCCGGATAGTTGGATTAACCATTTAATTATAAGAATGTTTTGAAAGAAAATGCAAAATTCACTTTTTTATTGCTTTTGAAATAATACATTGAATTGGAATCACATTGAAAACATACTTAAACATGTCCCACAGAGTTAATTGCTTTGACGAAGAAAATCTGCTTTGACGAAAAAATTACATCTTTTTTTTATTTCGTCATAACTATTCGAATATTTGGCAATCCGGATGGCTGGAGTTCGAATAAACGGAGTTTTACTGTAGGCTCAAATCGGGATAATTTTATAACGTATCGATTTTTTTTTTCAAATAAAATAATAAGTATGTTTTTAGTATGTCTAAATGTTAGCATACAGGCAGGATTTCCTCCCAGGGAGTTATTTAGATCTAAATTTGTTATAACTGACATGAAAAACACTTTTGAAAAGGGATTATAGATTTCTCAGCATGTACACATCTTATGAACTGTCATTTAATGCTTGAAAAAATTTGCATGTTTAAACCTAGGCAGAAAAGAAATGACCACTTAAACCAGCCAATGACATGTATACAAAATAAAAATAAATCATATCCCGACAGTACTAATTTAAGGAAAATTTTGCAAATTAAATTTATTTTCCTTTTGAAACTAAATCAATTTTTTCAATTTTCAATTCAACTTAAGTAAACAGTAAAATATACACTACGCTGAGGAGAGAAAGGAAAGGAGAGAAAGAGAGAAAAGGAAAAAATAAAGTACTCAAATAGTAACATTCAACCGTGATTTTAATGAGAACAATAATTAAGGGGTGTCTAAGACATTAGAGGGTAGATTGCAGGCACCACCAACTTCTATCTCTTAGTTTTTAAAAAACATTTTTCCACTTTGTAATATGACTTTTTATATTTTTTTGTTTACAAATGTGTATAAATCATTTTAATTAGGACATATACGTCGGCCGGTTTCGAGGTTACTACTTCATCATCAGTACTTCTACTAACTTAGAATTACATCAATTCACTAATAATATTACAAAATATAGATAGAAAGGGAAAATGAAAGAGAAAACGGGAACATTTGTTAAAAATTATTTATTATATTATCATATAAAAATGAGTAAACCTAAGTACTGATACTGATATGATATGATAAGCCGTGGTCAAATGTAGGCACAATAGTAAATGTTACATAGTGTGTAATGGGATCACTCAAACCAGCCAATGACAGATTATTAACCCAACAAATGCCTAAATATACAAATTAAACATATTACATCAAATATGTCAGTTTTACGAAATCGAATTTTATTGAATTTTTACTTTCGAATAGCAGTGGGGTATCCAAATAAACATATTTTTTTTGGGATTAGATATGTTTTATCTTTTATTCCTACATAGATACTTATGCATTAAAAAAATACTATTAAACATAGGGTATTAGAAGAAAACTTAGGAATATCTATTGAAAGAGTTACCGAGATATTTGTTCCGTTTTCCGCACTTAAAAACTAAACTGATTTTGATGTTTTTTTTTTTTAGAAGGGTACTTTTTCTGTTTTTTTAAATTACCTATCATATTTGTATACCGTTCGTCCGAAGACGGCAAATAAAACACAGCGCTTTTTTAATGGTCCTAACTCCCATAAGAAACAATTTATCAAAAAAACAAAACGATAGAGGCAAGCCAATGGTTAATATCTAGTGTGTAAAAAAAACACTGATCTAGTGCTACAATCCAGTGAGAAAATGCGGGAATACGTTTGTACGAAGAAAAGTGAGACCGCGTTTGCTCTTAAGAGGTAGGAAACAATATGTTTTTACTTTTATTTTAATGCAATATTATATTTATTTAAGACATCAAGTAAAAAAATATATTCACTTTGGCGAACTTATTGCTAAAAGCAATATCTTCCTAACTAAAAAAAGGACTGGTCAAAAGAAAAATTTGTACTTAAAAAAATATATATTAATACGCATATTCATTATCAAATATCTATTTTATATTATTTTGGCATGCTTTTTCTTAATTACAGGTCCATAGAACGATATAAATGTATTATACTACTGTGCTACAAAATAAAATAATTTAATAACAGTGTAACATCTATTCTACAAATAAACAAGAATCCGCAGTGAAAAGAAACTAACACCTTTATCTGCTGAGACAGGTGTCAAACTCGTGAAATTAATTTTCCTTTGGACAAAAGTAATTTCCTTACTCATTCATCAGCCAAATGGAATTCTAGAGGGATGGGAATTTAATTTCTGTTGACACTTGTTTAATTATCTGAAATAAAGAGTTTATTTGCAGAAAATTACCTCCAACTCTCTTCACAAGGATTAAATCGCAGATTATTTTAAACTTCTTAGAAAATAAATATCAGATTGATATTATTTTTACGTCCGGTAACAGCTGTATCGACAAGGCAAATTTTAGAAAATGGTGTGGCCATTTGTACTGATCAAAAAATATTTCTGTGAAATTTCATGCGATTCCATCTGTGTGAGGAGGCTTATTCGAAGCAGCATATAGTTTTGGGTTTCAACAGTATTATTTCAGTTGAAAGATGGCTTAACATGATATGTCGGTTTTTCAAGCGTATTAAGTTGTAATATATGTGACCGGATTCTTCAGCATTTTGTGTAAACACGCGAAAAAAATCCTGGATAAACAAATAATGTTCAAAGCATCTACTGACGCTAGAATTCGGCTTGTAAACTATGCAAAGATGGTTGTTAGATGGCCAACACGTGTTCTTATTTGAAATGTTTTTATTTTTTTGTTGATTAAATTTTAAAGATCCTCATTACTTTCAACCATGTTTTTAACTACGTCTTTTCACTATGGTTTATTACAGTTTTTTTAATATGTTGCATTTTCTTTATATTAATTATTATTTTTATATTTTGACTGTATTAGAACGGGGTAAATAACCCTAGTTAGACAGTCAAAACAACTTTGTATAAATGTATAATTTTATGTATATGATATGATTTTAATTAATAAAGAAAAAATTTTTTTAGAGCATCAAACTTAAAAAATTCTCTCCTTTAAAATGTATAAAAAGTGACATATCATGTTTTGCCATATTTCGGTAGCTTTAATGATACCGAATAAAATATACAGGTGTTCATTAAACCCTGTCACATCTGAAACCACGATGATCAGTATGAGCAAGAAGACATATTGGCACATTACAACAATTTTTTAGAACGAACATTTTTTTAAAAAATAAAATATCTAAAAAAGCAAATGGTTGCTTGCTTCTGCAGGGGTGACACGAAAGGGGGGGGGAGTCGGATACGCCAACAACCGTGCGGTCGCGCTCCCCTCACTTCTCCCCTGCAGAAGTAAACACTTGTTTTTTTTTTTTTTATTATTATTGTTATAAATATATTTTTTAATACGCTAATAGTCTTCTTGCCTATACTGATCATCGTGGTTTTGGATGTGATAGCGTTTAAAGAACACCCTGTATAATGAAGATACGGTAAGTTTACGGATAAATGACTTTTTAACAATTGTGTTCTCCTACATAAAATATTGTCATTTTACAACTTCTTTTCGCCGTTTTGGCAGCACCGAACGAACAAATCCATGAGAACAAAAAAAAATTCAACCATCAACAATAAAATATAAATGTTTTGGATCGTCATCTATGCAATACACTTAGTTAAAGCATACATAATCGTACCTTAATATAGGCCTTATCTTATTTTAGGCATAAAAAAAATGTAAAAATCAAAATCAAGTCTCACAAGGATGTTAACTTCAGAACGTTTCCTATTAAGGAATAATTATAAAATAACGATAGTAATATTAAGAACATAACAAAGTCAATATATATATCGGGGGTTAAGGGTCATAAGGGCGAAACTACAAAAACACAGTTTTGAGATAAACAGTTTTCAAAAAATAATACTGTCTTTTAAGGGTAACAAATAAAGAAAATAAAAAATACAGTTAATAGAGCATAAAATGTTTTAGAGACAAAAATATGAAACTACGCTTTCGTCTATATGACCCTAACTTGCGCTTACATTAGTAAATTAACAAAATTATGTAAAAGGTGTTTTATTCTTCTGACTTTAAACAAAACGCTTCATTTGTAGTTTCACACATATTTATCTAGGTAACTACTTATCAGATGAGTTTCATCTTTTTGTCACTAACAGGATATTTTGTTTGGATATCAGATTAGTACTTAACACAAAACAGCATTTTTTGTAGTTTCGCCCTTATGACCCCCGATATATACCTATGTGTATTATGTTCTGTCATTTACTAACATCGTTCATTTTCATTGATTTTACCGTGCGCGAATTTCTTTCTCTCCAAATTTCTAAATTTGTATGAAATGAACTGAGTGAATAATTATTTACTATTGAACGCAAACTCGGTGAATTTGAATTAGAAAGCGTTTTCGTTATTTTGTGACCGTGATCACTACCTAACTTTATTACTAATATTCAAATAAAACTGTGACGTACTGCGGCGGAGAATGGGCGGTCTGAAAGGATTATTAGTATATTTGGGAGACGAGGAGTCATCGAAAAACAAAAACTATCGTTTCGGAGAATCATTGGTTTGTTTTGGATCGTTTAGAATACACTTTAATTCCGCATTACCAACCATCGACGAAATTTGCATCCTCAATCGAACTTGTTCATATCGAGGAAGCTTTTTCACAATTTTCGCCATGGATTTAAAAAAAAGATCTATTTCATCCAATTCATTTTGAGAAGTTGATTTTCCTTGGACTGTTGTTTCTGGCAATCGTTCCTCAGAGCGTGCTCTTTTTATCTTTTTAGTATCTTTCACAACGCAGTCTTTCTCGGTATAACTTTCAATTTCATCTTCTAAATGATTTTTTTCGTTATAATTCATTTGTTTCGAAATATTATCTGTTTGATGAATGTAAGTAATATTATCTTTAACATCATACTGGGTAACTTCCACAAATTCAGTATCTTCTGGGAACTCATCTATAACATTAGTTATTGAGTGCCTTTGTGAGGAAGGCGTCCTATCCAAGAAAATTAGGAGGTCAGACCTCTTCCGTGCTGCTTCTCCACTTATACCGGTGCCAGGTTTTCCTTTACGCCTTATATAGTAATCTCTGACGTAGGCCCATCTTTTACAGCAGTCAGAACCTGCAAAAAAAACGATAATTTTATTTTTTATTTCAGGCATTTGGCAACGGGAAAGTCTCTTTTATCATTTGCTTTCCAGTATCGTGTGAGCCGATTCTGAATAAGTGTCATATTAAGAGAAGTCGCTGAAGCCATCATCAAAATAATGTTTCAGTTAATTATTCCATCCCCCACACACAATCAACTACGAAAAATCAGTAGCCATTTTTTTTTAATTGAATTTCCGAACTGCGTCGGAGCGATATATGGATAAAGACTCTTAAAAGCAGTAGATCATTATATTTTAATTATAAAGAGTATTACTCAGTGGTTTTGCTAGCAGTTGTTAATGCGGATTATAAATTCGCTGCTATTGATATCGGCTTCTATTGTAAAAAAGAAGATGCTGGTATTTACTAAAAAAGCAAAACAGAGGAAAATATAAAAAATAATACATTCAACACACCAGAATCAAAAGCACTACCTGGAACAGATAATATTGTACCCCATGTCATTGTGGGAGATAAAGCTTTTGCTTTGCACGAAAACTTGATGGAACCTCACCCGAGACAGTAATAATGATTTATCAAAAGCTGTATATAACTTCCCCACTAAGCACAAAAGGATTCCTCGTTCTTCGTGTGGCATTCGTCTCGTTTTCTTCCTGTGTTACTCATTATTATACCTTTTGTAAAAAAAATATAACTTAATGAACTTTATTAAACTTTTTAAAATTAGATTGAAATGTCACTTTCTAAACGTTTGTGTTGTCCCTTTCTCCTTCTTATTTCCTTTCCCTTTTCACGCTTCATAGTAAAGTGTAGATTTTCAGTTAATTTTTGTTTCAAATTTCTGTATAATTACCCATAATGTGTTCATGTACTTGTAATTTTCTCAAACTTAACGGTTTGGGTAGGTAGCAAGAAATTGCTTTAAAGCAATTTGCTTGTCGTTATGTGTATATAAAGTATATGTATAATTACCCATAATGTGTTCATGTACTTGTAATTTTCTCAAACTTAACGGTTTGGGTAGGTAGCAAGAAATTGCTTTAAAGCAATTTGCTTGTCGTTATGTGTTTATAAAGTATATAAAGTGTTAAATATATAAACATGTAAAGTAAATATAATATGATAAAAATATTTAGTTTTTTTTTTCTTTTCTTTATGAACACCTCTCCTCACTGGGCAAAATCCTTGTTGAGGCATTAATTTTCATTCGTTATATTATGTTTCTAATTACAATAGTTGGTATCGATAATAATAAATGTATAATATACAAGCACACACATAAATGTATACATACACAAAAAGTATCGCAAATTTAGAATTTCTGCGGGTTACGTATATTCGATTTTCGTTTTTTTTGTGGCGTTATGTTGGCAATCATGGCTCTAACTTATGCCGACAAGTTCGGCCACTTTGAATTTTCAGTTAATTTTTCACAGTTGCTCTGCTTGCACGTGTTTTTGTTCGTTTTCGGTGTTTGCCTATTCCAAAAAATGAATCAAAGAATCTGTATCAAATTTTGTGTGAAAAACAAAATTAAGTGCGCGGAAGCATTCCGAATGTTAAATGTGGCATATGATGAAGCTACCTTGGACCGAAGCAGCGTTTATCGGTGGTAAAAAAGGTTCTCAGAGGGCCGAGAAGATGTGAACGACGAAGAGCATGCCGGACGCCCGAGCACGTCAACAACAGACGAAAACATTGATGAAGTGAAGAAAATAGTGTTGGCCATCTCAACAGGGAAAAATACGCAAGGGTTTGTCATGTTCATAATACTAGACACTCCAATAAGGATCTGATTCTACAGAGAGGAGTCAATACTTTTTTAGCTCAAAGGCAGCAATATTATATAGGCCTGAGGGTATATAACCTTATCCCAGTTTCGTGGAAATGTGGTGGGATTGCCAGGCTGAGGAAGGTGTTGACTGCATTCTTAATCCATATTGGTCGGAGGGAGTCAGAGAATTTGTTGTCCGATGTAGAAGGACGTAAACTGGTTGCTTGTTTTACTAGTAATGACTTGGGACTTAGGATATAGAGATTTTGGTATTATTTATGTTTTCTCTGGATATTCATTGTTTACCTTTAAGACTGAAAAAGCACACATTATGATAAAACTGTAAATACTTTTAAATATCATTATAAAATACATAATTTACTGCCTTAGAACGGGGAAGCTATCCCTAGTTAGGCAGTTTAGATGAACCAACAGCAAAAATAAAAAAATATGTATGCTTACTTTTACTACTGAATTAATTTGTTGTATAAATAATTACTTGTATATTGCTGTAATAAATATGTAAAATAATAAAAAATAAAAAAAATAAAAATAAATATCTTTGAAATATAACTAGACGTGTTATAATAGTTCATTTCGCATATAAACGTGAATCAACATTTTTTGTTACTTTATTCTGTAGTTTTGTCTTATAAATTACTATCTACGTAAAATAATTACTGTGTTTTATGCTTTTGTCAAACTTTGTATTTCAAAAATTATTATTTTTATATTTTTAATTAATTTTTTTATTATAATCTTTTACAGAATATTTTCTTTTATCTTTCTTATTTTACACAAAAATATTACACTTGTCTATTTATTATAGGAGCAAAAATTCATAAACATTTCTCGAAAACCCACGAACAGGCCATGCCAGATTTTTTTGTTTACTATTTTTACTGTTAATATGTAGTTCGTTTCATTGCTATGTAATTATCCTTTATTTTTTTAATGCTCTGTTTTTTTAAAAAAGAAACAAAATTAATTAATAAAAAAATATTGATAAAAGAAACCTTGTAATACCTCATAAAATTGATTTATTGTAGATGTTTACTTTACATCGAGTTTACTTAATGATCGCTTATGTATTTATATGATTGTTTTCTTACAAATATTTTTTATCAAAGAAATGAACTATAATCTAATAATGTCAACCACATCGAAGTTTGCATACAATTATAGGTTTTTGACATACAGCAGTGTCATGTTATTATTAACTATGCATTGTTCTTTCATTCTACGATTATAGATTAAAAAAAATTCAATAATGGCTACAGGATATTTAGAAGAAAGCAAATTCTTTGAGGCCCCATTATAGGCTGTTAAGAGATAGTCAAAACCCAGTTGGAGGAACAACAGTTCCAAAATTTATTTAGAATATCTAGGGCCACAATCACTACAATTTTGACTTTTAAACGTTTTTTTTTACTTCTATGGCTAAAACATAAAACCATAGACAATTAACGCGGTATTTCCAGTAACCAAATATAATATTAAGGATTTATCCTTACCACAAATTGTAAGGATCTTTCCTTATCAACAGTAGATCGAGAATCATAAATTTTTTAAAGACATCTTTTGCAAGGGATAAAATCCCTACTTGAGGATTCCTTAAAATCGGTAAGGAAAGTTAGAGAATCGCGGTTCTGGCCCCCTGTGACTTTTTCTTGTTCCCAAAACTGAAGAGGCCCATGAAAGGACGATGCTACGCTACTATTGAGGAGATAAAGACGACATCGAAGGAGGAGCTGAACAAGATCACAAAAAAATATTTTTGAAGTGCTTCGAGGATTGGAAATAATGTTGGCACATGTGTATAATATCTGGTGGGAATTACTTTGAAGGGGACAAAATAGATATTCACGAATAAATAAATAATTTCGGAAAAAAAACAAAATTCGCAAAAAAAATAATCAGAGTACTAATAATATAAGCAGAAAAACATAAGTACCTACTTTGCAGATATTGACCCGAGAAACTAGCCACTATCGCGGACTATTCGCTCTTAAGCTTAGCAATACGACCCGAATCAGTAGATAAAAGCTTATACTGGAAGATAATGAAAATTATTTTAAAAAATACCTTTTGTACTATTTGTGTAAAACAGTAACATCCTTAGAGTATGTAACATCATATAATGGGCCTCCGATTCTCGTGTTTTAGAGCAGGTTATCGAAAAAAAGTATCCAAAATGTAAAATTTGAAAGCGCAATGTTTAAGTTACGTAAAAGTAAATGTACTAAACTATTTGTTTAATAAATAAAAAAGCATGCCACGTAGTGAAATAGTTTAAAAATATACATATATTTAATTAACTACTATTTTAACCAATAAAACAATACAGTATTACAAACATATTTCCTTCTTTTTGTTTGAATAATCATTATAAAATTTACTGAAAACAATAAAAAAAAATTAAAACATGAACACAATTAAGTTTTAAAAGTACTAGACCTAGGAAAATGCTCCACTAGTTTTCGCTTACGTGGTCAAATCTAAGAATTACACTTTGCGAATTTGTATATATTAATATCATGATAATAGGATATACTTGTTACGGTATATGTATATCATCAATCTATGTTGATACGTTTGAAGAAATTCTGCTAAAAGGCGCAATGTATATTATACTAACAACGAGCGACTGTGATACACTGAGGTTTCCACATAAATCATCTAGCTCTTGACCAATTGTTCCTGCAACTATAACTTTACTATATCAGAAGACATGAAAATTTAACCACCAACCACTACACCTCCAAGCCAATCCCGCATGTACATGAACAATTGAATGGACCGAGCTCCATTCATCGTACATACTACTAAATTTCAGAAAGATTGCGACACCTGAACCAACCTTTGCCATATCACTTTGGTTGCTTCCTCCATAGGAAAAGTATTCAAACGGTCTGGAACGGAATAAAATCCATTGGCCAAAATCGTTTATTTGTGGAATTTATGACGGCGAACGTTGGTTCTCACCTAATTAGAATCCATGACCGGGACTCTGCTATGTGCGAATGTCAGCTTGAGGAGGAAGATTTAAACCATGTGTTTTTTGGATGCCCCGTAAATGATTGATATCCTGAGTTCCTATTCGACCTCTCCGATATCAACGTACCACTCCCTACTCATATTCTAACTCTCCTGTCCCCACCCAATAAACATGTATGCAAAATTTTATGTAAATATCTAGTTATAAATAATATCAAATTGTAAATATGTTATATATCGATATGTATAGTGTACATGATATTAAATACTAACACAATAACTTGTATTAGTACTAACACATGTGTAAATTTATCAAAAACTCGATACTGGCTAGAACATCCCAGTAAGGAGGTGAAAGAGCCAATAAATAAAGAAGAAGAGGAAGACGGGGAACGAACCTAATTCGTTTGGAAAGCAAGGTAAAAAGTTTAACAATACAAACGCCTAATTTTGGCGTTTAGAAGTGACTTAACTTGTTTAAATAAGTTTCGGTTTCGATCAAAACTTGAACAAAAGCCGAAATTCGATGGCTGTTCCTCGATCAGCATAACACAAACGATGGCTTGCATACACCAATGACCCGATTGTGTCACATTGTAAACTCGAGAGAAAATCTGGACTATTTAATTTAAGTCTTTCTAGATTTAAATAATAACTAAAATAAATCGGATCTTGTCTCGAGATAACTACTGTTATTTTTTTTTGTAATGGTTTTAATTTTCTTCAATTGCATTTTATTTTAATCGTACGTGTATTTTTTACAAAATGCATTTTATTATAACTAAATGGACTTACTTATGAGTCCATAAATAAATCAATATTAATTTCTACAAATTGGCCACGGCCGTTAATAAATAAATAAATACTGTCACACTAACTTGTAGGAATATATGTATTACTCTCAGAGTAATGATGCGTTAACCTATAGAACCTATGGCTAGAACAGCCCGGTAGTGAAATGAAAAAGCCAATAAACCACGAAGAAGAAGAAAACGGTGCAACGCCCTTAAAACGGGTTTTACTGTAGTGTCATGTAGTATCTGTGGTTTCACTTACAAAAACTCTCGCGGTCTAGCAGTCGGTTAACTCTGCTCGTGTTTTGTTATTTTGTATTCCTGAGAATGTACTATGAAAAATTGATATCATTGTAAGGAATGTTTTGAAATAGAAAAAAACATTGTAATAGATTGTAAACGTTTTTCTTGTACCAAATAAACATTTATACTATGCATGTAATTTTATTATTATTTACAATGCACATACCTGATAAATCAAGTGTCCTTCCAATATCACTCCACAAATTTTGTTTTAATTGGGCTTTTTTATAGTCTTTGCTCTTCATATTATATAGAGCTTCATGTTTTTTTACAAATTCAATCAATACTTCGTCACTTGCACTTGTCCAAGTCACGTTTGCACTCATTTTTAGATAAAAATGTACACCGCTAAACAAGAAAAAACGTTCCAAAACAGCTTACACCGCTGTGACAGTCGCCCTGCAAATGGCGGCACCGCCGTTTGACGCAATGATTTCCGCTAACAATCCACGCCTTTGAGGAAACCAGCGCCTACCGCTACATGACGACCGCTAGAGGAAACCATTTTAGTATATTATGATGTTTATCTATGGGAATTTGAGAAACCATAGCTTAAGTGTCTAATGTCAAAGTTATGTCAAAATTTGACAAGTTATATTCGATTCGTGTCAGCAACAATAAACAAGGCGGTTGAGAATTGTATTCAATGACCAATATATTATGGCAAAGTGACAAAAATATCTATACGTATTAGGTATTACACCAGTTCTGGTCAATAACATTGTCTCTCTAAACAGAGATCACCATGGCTGGAACATTTTATTTTGTTATTGTGGGGCATCTAGATAATCCTATATTTGAAATGGAATTTCCTCCTGCTAATAAAGAAGTAAAGGTATGCAGATTTAATTTTCCCATCATGATCAATAGTCGATGTAACACAATAAATTTAATGTAGGGCGAAAACCCAGATAATAAATTACCATTTTACTTGTAACCAACTCCACCAAAACTGCCTAATCTTTATAGGTTAATAAATTATTTACATTCTAAACAAGTGAATTGCATTACGCACATTAGCACATATTGCACAACAATAATACAACACTAAAGCAGCAACTCTCAATAAGGAAAAGCTATCTGTTCTTTTTCAAAATATGTGAAGATGTTTGATTTGACTTGTTCAATGACTCAGCTCTCTCCGCTACGAGCGAAAGCTGAGTCTCATTGATATTAATAATATTAGCCTTTTTTATCTAAACTAAATCTACTCCCATAATTTACACACCACATACTACATTCCACATATCACACTTAACACACCACACTCCAAACACACAAAACAATATCAACATAAACATAATTAATATCATCTGTATTCTCATTACATCTTCTCCTTGTTAGAAATTTGTATTGTATATTGTGTTGTGTACGTAATAAGGAAGTTCAGCCCTATGGGAAGTTGTTTTCTTACGCGCAATAAAAAAAATTAGAGCTTTAAATTGTACTGCAAAGTTTCTTGTATAAAAAATAATAAAAAATATTTCAATAAAAACGAACTAAAGTAGGGCCAATTTAATAGGTCACATTTGACATTTGTCGGTTTTAGCTTCATTGTGAGGTAACCTGCTTAAAAACATCGATTAAAGTGAATGAATCGATTCGGACTTCAAACATAATATATGTCAATTGAATTCAGTTGCTATGAAAAAGTACTTATAGGTACTGTAATTTTATTTTCAAAATCATAAGTCGAATCCCTGTCCCATTATTATTTTCTATCTTAAATTTAAGGAACAAAATAAGATATGTACATAATTTAACAAAACTATCAACATTAGATTTTTTTGGGTAACAACATCCCTAGTGTTTAAAAAGAAAAAGGGTTCACTGATGCAACATTGTAACGACGTTTAGAACAGAAAAAGTTTATTATGTTTAGAATGGTTTATTAGTGAAAGTAAATCATAAAATTACCTTCTTTTGTCATTATTACAATAAATATGTAATCGTAATTGAAAAAAGTTAAGCAATTGTGCAGTTGTAAATTCGAAAAAATAAATAATATATTACTACCGCCCTTACAAGGTTATGTTGTTGAATTTTGATGAAGTGTCAAATGTGACCTATTAAATTGGCCCTACTATACTTTGAACGACGTCACTAGTTCTTGTGAATCAACCAATTATACGAGAGTTGTGAAAGATTTCCGGTTTACGTTACTTCAACGGACCGATCGGCAGAACTGGTCGAGAAGAAGCAGAAGAGAACTCGAGACGTCACACACGGAGTAATTTCAGAAACACAAAACTTCATACGAAAAATCATAGCGCTGATAATGCGATTAGTACATATAATTAAAAATATTTTTTTTGACTTAATTTTAGGTGATTCTAAACGAAAATATGAAACTAATCATTTATAGATGGGGCATTATCATTTTTTATTGAAAGATGCCATTTTTACATTTATTTTCAAAGGAAAATTTACAAAACTTGATTTGCGGAAACTTTACACTATATTCATTGTAACAAAACCATAACAATATTATTTAGGTACTTTTCACAAAATGGTGTACAAAACAAAAAATAAGATAAAGATTTTTTTGTATATTATGGTATTTGTTACAATGAATATAGTGTAAAGTTTCCGCAAACCAAGTTTTGTAAAATAAACGTAAAAATGGCACTTTTCAATAAAAAAATATTAAAGCGCCATCTATGGATAATTAATTTCATATTTTCGTTCAGAATCACCTTAATAGTCTTATTAACAAATAAAATAATAAATTTAAAAACCACTGAACTTCTTCATTGGTGCTGAATTAGGTTTATGTTTTTTGTAATAATTTTTTAAATATTATACCTGTGTTCACAATATTAACTTTAAATAAATTACAAAATTCAACATTGTAAGGCATTTCTTGTAATCTCGTCAATCCAGAAGAAATACACAATTAGAGTGCTTATCTGGAAATGTTTATAAGCTTTATTATCTTTCATTTATCATTTGAGAACTTTTCTACAGTTTTCTTAATGTTTTTTTGTGTTTCAGAAAGAGGACCATAGACACTTAAACCAGTTCATTGCCCATGCTGCGTTAGATCTTGTCGACGAGCATATGTGGAAAGTGAACACAATGTATCTCAAATCTGTTGACAAGTTCAACCAGTGGTTTGTTTCTGCCTTTGTAACCGCCAGTCACATGCGTTTCATCATGGTACACGATGTAAAGAATGAAGATGGTATCAAGAATTTCTTCAACGACATGTACGAAGCCTACATTAAATATTCACTTAACCCATTTTATAAAGAAAACTCTCTAATCAAATCAGCAACATTTGAGAAAAAGTCGCAGATGTTTGGAAAAAAATATCTAACGTGATTTTTTTTCTCTTGTTGATTCAAGGCAAAGGACTTTATTCAAACTAATTAATTTGCTCTGAATCACTAAAAATCCTTGTTAAATAAAACAATGTTTACTGTTATTCTGTAATATAATTTATTGGAATAAAAATATTGATTGTATTGAACCCTTATAACCCAAATTACTTTTTAGAAGACCTTATGCTTGCATTTGGATTTTCATTCCGCGCCGTCAATAATATTCTGAAAGTGCACTTACTAAAGCACTTACACTAGTGTAACACTTTATTATAAGTAAATATTATTAAAAACCTGCCTTTTTTTATAGCTCACGAGTTTATTTTAGATTTAACTACTTCATCTCAGTTTTTTTTTTGGCCTTTTCACCCCTAACTGGGGTGTTCTAGCCAGTGTCGAGTTTCAGATTTTACTTATTTAAATATTTACACATGTGTTAGTACTATATACAAGTTAGTGTGTTAGTATTTAATATTACATACACTTTACCTAATATTTAACTTATTTACAACTTAATACCATTTGTAACTACATATTTTCATGAAATTTTGAATATATGTTTATTGGGTCAGGACAAGAGAGTTAGAATATGAGTAGAGAGTAGGACGTTTATATCGGAGATGTCGGATAGGAACTCAGGATAACAATCATTTATGGGGCATCCAAAAAAAACATGATTTAGATCTTCCTCCTCAAGCTGATATTCGCACATAGCAGAGTCCCGGAAGTGGATTCTGAACAGATGAGAACCATTACAACAGTGCCCAATGGGTATTCTGCATATAGATGTCTCAAACTTGTTCAGAATCACTAGATTTAACTACAATATATGCTAGGTTTTACTTTAGGTATTTGTCAATCTACAAAAAGCATTTAATAGAGTTGACAAAGTCAAACTACGGAAGGTGTTATCAAAGTATGGAATGAACGGCAATCTGATAAAGGCTATTGCGTCTCTATATAATGACAGCATAGCATATTATGTTAGGCTAACCATTTATATCATAAACATTTGACATTCCTCAAAGAGTCAAACCCAGCTGGTCAAGTCAACTGTTCAACGTAAATGTTGATAATTATATAAAAGAACAGATGGTTTAAGAATGGGAGCAAAAATGGGTGAATTAACTGTCAATTGTTTTTTGTATGCTATGCTTCTTGGTGGTAACAAAGAGGATCTGCAATTCTTGGTAACAAAGGTGTATGTTCTTGTATGCAAGAGGTATGATTTGCTGATGAATGTAGTATGATGCTTTTTAAAGTATGACCAAGTGTGAGATCACTATGAATGAGATTTATCCTGAAAAGTGGATTTTGTGTATCTGGGAAGTATGTTTACAAGATATGAAAATACTGAGAAAAATATTGAAAGGAGGGTGAGTGCCAGGAACAGGGTAAATGGTACAATGAAATCAACCTTGGCAAATAAATGTTTGTCGGAGAAGACGAAATAAGTTAATGAAATTAATCGGGTTTTGGTCCTGTGGCTAGTGTTGCAGACACAGATCAGAGGTCCGAGGTTCGAACCCCACTTAACCCCAACTTGATTTCCATTTTCTAATAGTGAGTTATTTACAACTCGTTGAAAATGGTCACCAAAATTGAAATATTTTGGTAAATTATAAAAACGCTAAAAAAAAGTAGTTCACAAAAGAGTCCTGCAGCCTACCCTAATGTATGGAATTGGAAAAACAAGTGAATGAAAGTAGGCTGAATGCTGTCAAAATGTGATCTTTCAGGCGAATGTGTGGTAAAACTACATACAACGGGTGCTCAAATGTTGAGATCCGTGCATTATTGGCTGATGTTGAGCATTATCGACAAAATAAAGGAGTGCGGCAGATGGACATATCTTAAGTCAGAATAATCGGCGTGCATGCATTAAAAGATGGATAAATGTAGTAGAAGCAAGGTCTGATAGTACCACACAGTATGGAATCATAACAGAACCATTGGATAGAACTATACTTGTATATTATTATGGCAATATTTATTAAATTAATATTTGAGAAAAGTAGAGAGTTTAATACACCTGTTATAATTTTCTTTGTAGACTGTAGCAAGGCTTTTGATTGTGTCAAGTGGAGCGAATTATGGAAAGCACTGGATGAAACGAGAATCTTCAAACACCTGATACATCTATTAAATAGCCTCTATACAAAGAGTTCTGCTGTGATCAGATTTGATAATGCACTATCTGATGGTTTTCTGGTTCAAAATGGTACTCGTATTTGCCAGGAAAGTATATTTCCCCTGGTCTTTTCAACGTGTATGGAGAATATATAATAAGGCCTCGTGGTGTAATGGTCAGCGGGTTTGCCTGCCTTGCAAGAGGTCTTGGGTTCAATTCCCGACATGGTTGATATGAAATATTTATTTTGAAGGGTGTTTTCACACTAGAGTATTTCATAGTCTCTTGACTGGTACCTGAAGTGTAAGACTGATCATCTTACCTTCATATAAATAATAAACATACGCTGCGATTGTGTACCAATGCAATGCACTATTAAGTGCGGAAAGGTGATGATGATGATCATAAAATGAGAAAAGCCCTCGATAGCTGGGTGGCTGCTTTCAGTATTGGAGGCAGAAAAATCTCAAACCTGCAATTTGCTGATGATACAACACTGGTGGCAACTTGTGAGTCCGAGATGAAGATACTTTTAGATCGTGTTGAGAGAGAACGTTTGGCAGTTTGGTTTGAGTATCAACCAAAGCAATACCAAACTAATGGTGATCGATAGAGCCAATGAACGTCCTTCACTAAACATATTAAATTAACTTGAAAAAAATTCATGACTTTGTCTATTTGGGCTCAAACATCAGTGACACTGATGGTTTTGACATAGAAATAAAAAGACGGATCGCTATGGCTAAAGGTGCAATGGGTAGTATCAAGATATGGAAAGATCGAAGCATTACCAAAAATACGAAAGTTCATCTTTTCAAAACTCTGATTTTCTCATTATTTCTATACCGAGTAGAAACATGGACATTGAGAGTGTCAGAGAGAAAACAGATTGATGCCTTCGAAATGTAGTGTTGGAGAAGAATGCTCTGGATTCCATCGACGACAATGCATACAAATGTATCCATATTGTATCAATTAAATGTGGATCGGCTGTCAATAGTCTCAACTATATGTTACAGACGAATCCTATAATATTTTGGACACATCACACGAAGAGAACTAGACAGCCTTGAAAAGCTTGTTGTGATGGGCAGAGTGGAGGGTAAACGCTCCAGAGGTTGTTCATCTACCAAATGGAGTGACTTAATTAAATATACTCTGGGTCTTCAGTGACTGATACTCTTCGCTCTGCTCAGAGCGGGACTACCTGGAGGTAGACCACAAAAAGAATATTCATGTGCAACTGCTATCCTCAGTCATGAAGAAGAGGACAAGAGAGATTAGAGAGAGATTTATTAAGTCTCCTAATGGTAGGAACAGGATGATTAAATTTAATATAATATTTTTCTGTGTTTATTTTTGAAACTGAGCATATGTTTTTTATTTTATTTAAAAAATCAACATTTCTACATATTTGTAAAAACCATATCATTGAAAAAATATTATTACAACAGAAATAGAGAACATACAGTAAAAATATTGTTGTTATTCATATTATGTATTCGGTTTAGATTGATATTTCTGGCCATTTTTTTTAAAGATTACATTTCTATGAAAGTATTTGTGATCATAGAACTCTAACGTAATTTCTATGATAATTTGTTTGCATATTAAAAATATTAAATTAATTGAGCAATTGCCAAAGAATAAGTTTTGGATTGATTTCTCATTTTCTGTACATATGATATTTCTTTTCTTCTTATGCCTTGTCGGGTCCCCCCGATGTTGACTATCACTGCAACGAAAGCATCTCTGTCCTGCGCTACTCGGAACTGGTCCTCAACTCTCCTCACTCCTGCCCAATTCCCTTATATTCTTCGTTGTCCCTCCATCTTGTTCTTTATTATCAGCTAAAGGAGGTAATATGTATTTCCTCTTAGCACATGACACAAATATGAGACTTTCTAATCTTCACACTAGACAACTGTTCTCTATTGACTCTAGCTCTCTGTAGTACGTCTGTATTACTGACCGTATCGGTCCAAGGTATACGGAGAGGAGAATACCTAACTAATTTATAATTTTAATTGGATATGTCTGTTTATTTTTGTAATAATTCGCGGCAATTTTCAAATAATTAAAAAATTTATAACCAAAGACAAGAGAGAGCTCCGGCGATATTTTTGTACAATGAGCCATAGAATGATAGAATATTGTACTCTTTACTTGACGATTTGCTATTGCTATTGTTTATGGTACTTTGTTTCGTATCGGGAGAGCTTGTGGAAAACTAGGAAATTAATTTTCTAATAACTGGAAATTATTTCCAGGATCCTTTTGCTCGTTGTAAAATTAATATAAACATAAAATTATATTCAATTTCAGGTAATTATTAAACAAGTTTTCTGAAATGACAAATTATGTTTGCATCTGTCAAAAATTATTTTGCATGACGTCAATTTTTACACTGAAATTTTCTTGATAATGACACTAATATTGTTAATTTGAATGTTAAATTCCACCCGTATGTTTCGGCATTTGTGCGAATTCGTAATATTGTGTTATCTTTATTAAATTCTCATTACTTCAAGCAGGAACGGCATATCATTTCGGCCGACATCGGCGCTTTATTATGCTTGTATTTGTTGATAGTTTTAGATATCGTCAGGAGTAATAATGGCGCAGACGATCGTCACGAGCACTTCAGAACGAAGCATCCATGAAATGTTGAAGGATACTCCGGCGCTTAATGAATCGAGTGGATCTGTGACTTCGGGGACAGAAGCCAAATATCTTACTCATTCCCAAAGTATGCCGTTTCCAGCGCCTAGTGGTGAGTTGAGTGAATTATAGGGATTTCGAACCAATTCGCAGTTAAAAGTATTCGGGCTTTTTCGTCTATATTATTTTGAAATAAGTAAAAACTTGTTTTTTTCAAACCATTGGGCACTTAATTGGTCCTCCAATCGCGGCGTATCCAGATTGTCTTTGTTACACGAAGGTAAGATATCAATCTTACGGTTCAGGTGCCACTTCAGAGACTATGAAATATTCTAGTGTAAAATCGCCATTTTAAATATACACCTATGGACAAAAAAAAGTTCGCACTTACCCTGCTATCCGTAATTCCCAGTTTACCTGACTCTATTTCTTGGAAACGATTTTCTTATTTAACTATTGCTTTTGTTTATTGTTAAGGAATATATTGGCTACACATATTTAAAGTAATTACATTTTTAAAAGCTTCATCAGTTTTTTAAAAACTACGTCTGAAGAAACATCGCTACGAAAATATGGAGAGTTCGGGTCAAATGTCTATCGCGGTAAAATCGAAAATTATTACTCTGTCACAGGAAAATATGTCGAATTTAAAAATTTCTCGTAGAATCGGTTTTTCGGAGTGTTCTGTGAGAAAGTTTTTAAAAAAAAAAAGTGAAACCGGCTCTCTGAAGCGAAAAAAGGGAAGTGGTCGGCAGCGCAAGACAACTCCTAGAGAAGATCGGCTGGTTGCCAAGCTTATCAACCAAAATCGTTTTCTAACTGCTGCAGAAATACACGGAGAGATCCAGTCTACGTGCCAAACCACGTTCTCGGTGAGGACGGTTTCCAGGAGATTATTGGAGCAGGGGTTCCAAGCAAGAAGTCCCGCAAAAAAACCCCTTTTAACGGAGAAAATGAAGAAGGCTCGTCTAGATTGGGCCAAAATGCACCAAAATTGGACAATAGACGATTGGCAACAAGTCATTTTTTCCGATGAATCTAAATTTAATGTGTTTGGTCCAGATGGCAAGACGATAGTCCGGCAAAAACCTGGCGAAAGATTTCACCCTAAATGTATTACCCGAACAGTAAAGCATTCACCCTATGTCATGATATGGGGGTGCATGACAGCTCATGGTCTGGGTCCACTAAAGATAGTCCAAGGCACTATGAATGCCATACAATACAAAACTATTTTGGAAAATCATTTGTTTCCTACAGTTGAAGATATTACACAATTTAGTTCAAATCCTATATTCCAAGATGATTCTGCGCCTTGCCATCGAGCTTGATCTGTGAGTATATAACTTTATTTTATAAATTTAAATTGTTGTAACTTGGTTTGTAATTTCATATCTTTCTTACAGGTAACTGAATTTAAAGAGTCTTTTGGAGTTACATCACTGAGTTGGCCTGGAAACAGTCCGGACCTTAACCCGATAGAAAATTTATGGGTATAAAACAAAAAATTGCGAAGGAACGGGCCAAAAATACCCAGGAATTGATTAAAATCATTAACCATGTTTGGAAACATGAAATACCATTAGATATTATAAATAATTTATATTTGTCGATGTCAAACAGAATTTCTTTAGTGATTAAGAGCAAAGGCGATATTACAAAATATTAAAATACTATCGAACCCGAAAAATTACTTTTATTTTTATATTCTTTTGTTTAAAATATCGGTCTGTTTACCCTTCACACAAATCTATTAACCAAATGTAATTATTTGCGATTGCCAATAAAGACACCGTGCCATAAATCAATTATGTCGGGTACAAGAACAATGGTAACGGAGCTGCTACCTTTAAAAAACCCTATTTATAAATATACATTAAGCTTTTATTTTTATATTTTACTTGGAAACATTACTTAGTCATCAAATCTACAAAAATATGTATATTTAAAAAAATCCAAGCAATCAAGAATATTTATTATTTTAAATTAAGAATTTTATTACAAGTGCGAACTTTTTTTTGTCCATGGGTGTATATTTCATGTCAACTCTCACATTTATCAGTGATCTCATGTGTTACAATATTCAAATGCTCTTACCACTGATCTGTGAGGCAGATGAATAATTAATACCAACTGGCTTGTGGTCCCGTGGTAGTGCTGTGGACTCGCAGATCAAAGGTCCGAGGTTAAATCCCACTCCACAATGACTCGATTATCATTTTTCCAGCATAAGCAATTTATGATTTTTAAGAAATGGTCTGAAAATTTAAATATTTTTGCAAATAATAAGAACTCAATTTTTTTTCACATTGCCCTGGCATTTATTCCGTGTAATTCCGGAATAGGAAACTGCAAAAGTAGGTTGATTCCTTTGAGGCCGGCGCTTCGTACTGAATAAAAAATCCGCGGATGCGTGAATTTAGATCTTTGGAAACAGTTCAACCAAACCAATCCATGTTTATTTTTTATATTCTGTCTCTATTTTATAACAAATTATTCACTCGATTGACTCAATGGTATATTGATATTAGACTTTAACTCTTTTATGCTTAATCATGTCATTAGTTTATTTTTAAGTACGCTTGTTGATAGTAGGTACCTATTTTACCTATGTTAGTATGACTGATTCCCTTCGAAAACCTCTACATTGGCCCCTGATATAGTCATTTTGAACATTTTATATTTAAAATGTCTACAGTATTATGAATTCTACTGCAAATAAATTAATCTAAAGTGAAAATATGAGATAAATAAATTGTGAATGATGGTTCATTTTAATGAGTTCTCCATATAAGGTTACTAACTTTGGGCATGCAAATATACTTGATATAATTATTTATTTAGGTCACCACTCTCCATATACTGATCTACCATACATCATTATTTATATGTCACCATATGCCCACTTAAGATCAATTATTGCAATCACAAGAAATGTTTTTTACAAACTACTTATTACAGAGATGTATAAATACATTTAAATAAATAACAAGATGTGTGCAAAGATGTCTTATAAATTATTTTTACATTTTAACCAGATATTTAATGCATCAGAGCTAAATAAATATTAAGTTTATATTTGAAGCACTAACTTTGTGGTTATTCATTATAATAAAATAAATAAAACAACTTTGTTTTTAACCACTAATTTTTATTTTTCACCGACCGGTTTCAAAGCAACCAAGCTTCTTTGTCAAGATTTGTCCGGTTTCAAAGCAAACAAATCTTGACAAAGAAGCTTGGTTGCTTTGAAACCGGTCGGTGAAAAATAAAAATTAGTGGTTAAAAACAAAGTTGTTTTATTTATTTTACTAAATAAATATTGTTTAAAAAATATTAGGTAACTTATATAACATCATTTTCATAATATTGTCTCAGGGCCTGAAATAAATAAACTTTTTTTTTTAATTAGGGGCAATTTTAAAAATAGGTTACCATATATTTATTTTATTTTCTAATAAAACTGAGAAGCATATTGTATCCTGATTTTTATTAAAATTTGGCATTTATAATGAAGTTTCTTCAAAAACTAAATTGACCATGATTATTAATATTTAATATAATTTCTCTACTGATATTTCTTTGTGGTTCTACAAAAATAGGCTCTCTTAACAAATCAGAAACAGCCTTAATTTTTTTAATAATAAATTCCAATGATATCAATATCAATGTACAAAAACATGTTTTCATTCTTAATTTTTGGTTTTAAAAATAAGCACATATTAAATGGCTCCCCTTTGGTGTCACGTCACATTGATGTCATTTTTCATCAATGTCCAGTGTGCTCCTAACAAACCTTGTACCTCAAGCGAAATATGGTGGGGGTTACATCATCTTTCATTTATCTCATAGGGTGCAAAACATCTCGTTTCTAGATAATTTATAATATGCGTATTTTAAACCTTTGTTGAATGCTTATATCTGCAAAGAAAAAATAAAAATACTGTTTCTTTCATAATTCTTTGCTTATTTAAGAAATTTGAAAACATTGTAGGTTGTACAACTCCTACTCAAAATGGTGGAGCCAGCGCACTTCTGAAGAGCGGAGCATCAAGAATGGATTCCTTGAAGACATGGAGTATCTCCACATATAAATGTACCAAGCAACTTATGTATGAAAAATTGGGGAAATCATCCAGAACTATTGATGCAGGTAATTCTACTAATGTATAGGTATTTAAAATTATGTATTATTTCATATACGATACAACAATTCAAAATAATTTTTTTTGTAAATGTATTGCATATATACATATTTAATACCAGGAAATCTATATAAAACTAGTGAATTAGAAAATTAATACGGGGCGTCCTCTGGTTAGGATAGTCTCCATCTAACATGGCTCATCCTGTTCTAAAATGGAGATTAACAAATGTACTTAACTATCCATAATAACTTATAAAAGTACAGTTTATTAATTTATTTATAATACACATGTATTCAAAAGTCAAATTAGGACGAACGCAGGAAATACCATACTAATTTTCCAGTTTTTAGTAAAATATATATAAATTTAGGATAAACTGAAAAAGTTCTACATATTTTTTTATGGGATTTTCCAATTATCTGATTATAGTTGTGAGTTTGAGGAGAAAATTTCACATAGAAGTGCATGGACAATCAACATACAAAAAATTCATTTAGAACACCAAACCACAGACCAAAGGTTCAAGGTTCAAATCCCACTCCACTACTACATGATTTTTATTTTTTCAGCACATGTTATTTATGACTTTTAGGAAATGGTCGGAAAATAAAAAAATTTTAGTAAATAATAAGAACTCAAATATTTATCTTTTTCTTTGAAAAAAAAAAAACAATATACAGTATATCTAAGGTTAACAAAATGGATCATGTTATCTTAAAAAAGCAAACAGCTTATTACAAAAGTACATATAAAAACATGTCTATACGTTATTTATGTAGGTACAGTTGGTTAGGCGGCCAACTGTGAAACTGGCACTGCGGGTTCGATTCCCGCCAGTTGCAAGAAAAAATCTAATATTATTTTCTCAATTGGTTTGGGTTTTGTGGTACATTTTTCATTTCCTCCTTACGTGCAGCTCACTAGGGCTATCATTCAATAACATAACGGAAAATAAATAAACCAACTATTTAATATTGAATGATTGTAGATTTGGAAGCACAAATCGAGCATTTGAGAGATACACAACGGAAGTATGCAAATATTCTGCGGTTATCTCGAGCACTCACAAGTCACTTCTATCATGTCGTCCAAACCCAGGTCAGTAATATTATTAGGTTGATAAATTTATATTACTCACATTTCTTAGTAGCTCTACATTTGAATTATCTTTATATATATATAATTCCTCTGTACGTGTGATGTCACTGAACTTCTAAACGGCTTAACCGATTTACATGCGGTTTTCGGAGAAATATAGATCTTTGCGCTGTGCGCGTTCATGGATATTAAAATCTTCTATCTAATATGTAAAAAAGAAGTAAGTAGCATAAACGTTTTATTCATCGATCTACCAGGGTTGCATTCGAGGAAAATTTATTTACAAAACAATGGAAAAAACATTGTTTTTTTGTGTATAAAACAAATGCTTTTGAATGTTTACAAACAGCATTTGTTTTTTGTGGATCTCAATCAGATTCTTTCCTTAAATTCCTTATAATTTCTACCCATTTATTTATTTTTACTGGATTTTCAGTAATACTTAAATAATATTAAATTCAATACATTCTTAAAAATCGTATTCCTACATAAGTACACGCCTCTGTTGGTCAGAAGACCAGAGTTTGACGTTTGCAAAAAGAATGCCATATTTAAAAAAACATTTATTTTTTAAGTATTTTTTTTTTAATAAGTACCTAGGTACCTACTTAAATTCAATATTTGAATATTAACAATTTTTAGTTTTGGAATTTAATCACAAACAAGTACCTAGGTACCTACTTATCAATGAAAAGTCTTTTTCCAAGGTAATAAAAAGCAGGCAAGCCAACGTTCGGGCATGACAACATCTGTCGAGTCCGCTAGTTATTAGTAAATTTGTATTCAATTTTGACCACTTTTAATTAACAGCATCTTAGAACCCCTGCCCTCGCTTGTTTAATTATAGCATAAGATTTTTATTAGTTTCCCACCTATTCTGGTGATGTCGGCCGCAGTGAAATCCAAAGTTTTCAATTTAAAAAGTTAATACACTTCTTAGGTTTCCATGGTTGTTCAGATGCACAATAGGTTTTTCTGTGTTATTATGCCGTGTGTCGTTTGTACTATTGACCGATGTTTCGGATCGCATTACAGCGTCCATCATCAGAGTTGATCTTATTTGTGTAGATAGATGTATAACCTTAGGTAATAAGGATTTGTACTGTGTCGCAGTCATTGCTGTCTACAGCTTGTCAATTTGAAATCTGTGGCGCTTCAATTTATATGATAGGGTGCATTTAAAAGCATCCTTGTACCCAGTTATAAAGAATTCACATAAAGCGTAGACTGTGAAGTACCACAGATGTCAAATTGACAAGCTGTAGACAGTTAGTACTGCGACACGGTACATTTTTTTTGTTTTTAAGTTTATTAAAATTTTAAAATATATACAATATATTATGTTCTCATCTTCTGTATATTTTCATATTGTGTTAAATTAATGAAAATTGACAATAATTTATAAACACTGAGCAAAAATTACAAACAGTACCATACATTTTAATTTAATCAATTTTCAAATTCTAATCGCCAACTTTTCCTTTCATTTATTTAAATATTTCAGCATGCATTGGGCGAGGCCTTCTCAGACTTAGCTCAAAAATCTCCCGAGCTGCAGGAGGAATTTCTCTATAACTCAGAAACACAGAGAAACCTGACGAGGAATGGGGAGACACTACTCGGAGCCCTAAACTTCTTCACCTCCTCAGTAAATACCCTGTGCCACAAAACCATAGAAGACACATTACTCACTATACGACAATACGAGGCTGCAAGGTAGCCACCTACCTATTATTGCTTTATCATTTCATTTTAAATTATTTTTGTGGGAAAGAAAATTACACGGCTCTATATGGGTTAGCAACCTAATAAATTCTAAGGAAGTTAGTTTTATGAAAAGGAATTCAAAATGCATTAACTTTAGCAGAATCAGTTTCAGTTTTTTGTTTTATTTTACGGAGTCAACAGTGCTATTATTTATTTCTTTCTTTTTTTAAATATAGAAAACATATGTTTGCTTTCTTATAGTTAAGCAAATATTTCTATTTCGCACCATTTTCTGTGAGTCATGCCTCTGATGTATAAGTTCGCGAGACTACCACAGGACCACAACTCTTATTGCCTATTATGTTTACAATGACACTCATGTTTTTGTGCTTTTTTTTTAGTGCAAATCTCATGCTCATTCCTGCTTCCAGAAACTATTATATATATATATATATATATATATATATAATATATATATATATGTATATATACGAGGGTTGTCCGTAAAATAAGTTTCCCTTTTTTTTTTTTACAATGAGCAATACATCATTGGAAAGCTTAGACTTTCAGCTATTTTCTACATAGTCTCCGTCGACTTCGATGCTCTTTTTCATCCGGGTCACCATCTTTTTGATTCCCTAGTCATAGAAGTCTCCCGCCAGGCCGTGAAGGTAGCTCAGAACCTCTTCCAGCTCCTCTTCGTTTGTGAGGAGTTCTTGGACTCCATAGTCACTGGGGACGAGACGTAGGCCCATTACCTCACACTGGAAACAAAGTAACAATCCAAACAGTGCAAACATCCGCAATCGCCGTCGCCCCGTAAGTTCAAACAAACGCTGGCTGCCGGCAAAGTCTTGGCAACAGTATTCTGGGACAAGAAAGGCCTATTGATGTGCGAATTTATGCCTACCGACACAACAGTAACTGCTGATTGCTACTGCAAAACTCTGGAAAACCTTAAAAAAGCCATACAAAACCAGAGGAGGGTGCATGCTGCGAATGGAATCCATTTTCATCTGGACAACGCTCGTCCGCATGCAGCCGACGTCACCACCGCGCTCATTGATAAATTCGGATGGGAGATCGTCCTACACCCACCATACAGTCCAGACTTGGCCCCGAGTGACTACCATCTCTTCCCTGATTTGAAGAAACACCTCGGTGGAACGCATTTTGCAAACGAAGAGGAGCTGAAAGAAGAGGTGCTGAGCTACCTTCACGGCCTGGCGGGAGATTTCTATGACCAGGGAATCAAAAAAATGGTGACCCGGATGAAAAAGTGCATCGAAGTCAACGGGGAGCTTTCCAATGATGTATTGCTCGTCGTAAATAAAAATGTATTTTATTGAAAAAAAAATAGGGAAACTTATTTTACAGACAACCCTCGTATATACATGTACATACATATAAGCAAAAACAGTCAAAAATAGATTTGTTTTTTTTTTCATATTGAATTATTGACATATTAAAAATATCACGTGGCTTCTTTAGAACTGCTCAATATTTTCATTTCTCAGTTTTTTGTATTAACCGCGTTGTGGTTCCGGGGCAAGTGTCGTGGACTTACGGATCAGAGGTCTGATTCCCGCTCTATCGCGACTTTATTATCCTTTTTCAAACAATGCTTAATTTAGAGTTCGTTGAAAAGTTTTGCCCCCAAAATAAAAATATTTGGGTAAATCATAACACAAATATTAAAAATAATATGTAATTTAGTATGTTTTACCCTTTTTAGGATTGAATACGATGCGTACAGATGTGATTTGGAATCAGCGAGCCTGAGTGGAGCATCCACTACTACTACCAGCACCGATAATGTGGATGAAATTAAGAAGCAGTACGAAACTCATCGTCAGAATTACGACAAGTTGAAACAAGACGTCTCTGTTAAACTGAAGTTTCTGGATGAAAATAGGGTGAGTGGTTCTTTCTCAAATCTTTTTATTTATTAATTCTTGTCAAATGACTGAATGGTGAAATAACAATTTCTACCTAAGCGACTTATGACTGTTCGACTTTACAACCACAATCTGCAATCAGTTGCTCGCCTGCGCTGAATACAATAAATCGAGATTTCCAAGTAAGGTAATGATTATTTAACCGCAGACCAACCCAAAATTATATAAAAAGAAACATATAGAAACTCCATAAATGACAGTAACAAGCTATTTCATTTTCGTCGTATAGTAATATCATCACATCGCCTAAGTAATTGTATATATAAGGAAATTATTACATGTTCCGACTTATGACCTATTTTCCGGACTCGATTGCGGTCTTAAGTCAATAAATAGCTGTATAGACCTATATAGATTATATATATATATAGATATATATATACATATATATATTTACATATTTTTTTAATCTAACTAAATTGAATTAAATATTACATTAATGAAAAATACAATTTCTCTAAAATATGAGTCAATAGTTTTTTAATTATTCAAAAATATATCATGGACAAGGTGACTTTTGTAACTGTTTTATGGACTTGATGACTTCTGTAAATGTTTTATTGTACTTTGAAAATATTTCAAGAGACGAGATGAATTAAAGTAATATTTTTTTAAGCATTTTCAAGGGGAGAAAATATAACTATGTTTATTTTATTATTTATTTCAACAAAGAATAATTACAAAAGTAAACAAAACATGTAACGTCAAAATGGAGTTATTTGGAAGATGGACAAAATGCGTTTTGGAATTGGGTGGTGTTTTTCAGCCGTTATACTGACTGTAAAATACTAGTTTATAAATTTTCCTTTAAATTTTTTGTGCCTCCTTTAATAAGCCATAAAATGGCTTACTCAGTTCATTTTTGATAAAAACTGGACAAGATGAATTTCGGAAATGGGCGACTCAATTACAAAGAACCACTTTTGCCACATTTAAGTTCTTTTTGTATAAATATTACTTGCTATATATTATTGCAAACAGTTAGTTTAAAATGTCAATCTTAGAAATACATTATTATAATAATTACATTTTAAAAATTAATCTTGCTCTGACAGAGATTGCACATAACTTATTTAATAATGAAAGAGTTGAATACAGAAAAAATATCCAAATTAAATAATTGAACGATACAAATGGAGTACAAAAAGTGGTAGATATTCCTGTCATCGTTGATGACAAGTCACCAGCTCTATTAATGATTTCCACATTTCCCTCTCAATAAACTTCTGACAATACTATACATATTATATCTTAGTACTATCTATTTCTTTTGAGTTAAATCCAATTTTTACGGGGATTTTTTGTTGAAATTGGTATTTTTATGATTCTAGATAAAAGTGATGCATAAACAACTCCTTCTCTTCCACAATGCCGTGTCTGCGTACTTCAGCGGAAATGGAGCCGCTCTCGAAGCCACTTTAAAACAGTTCAACATCAAGGTCAAAGCTCCCAACACCATCCAAGGTTCCTGGCTCGAGCAGCCATAGTGCTAAACCAGCCCCTTGTAACGGGACAAAGTGCTTAAGGATAGATAGTGATTTCATAATGGAATTTTTCAACACATATAGAGGCTCTACTCATTTGTAATCGGAAACTCTGTGAATTTACATACAGCTCCGTTTCAATTCATGCTGCTTCTTAATCCCAAGATCTTGATTGTTGCATTTTACATTATATCAATTGTTTCATTTTTTTTTCTATACTCCTTTTCTTATTTTTTATATGAAGAAATCGGAGGATCCGAGGGACGAAAGGAATATTATAGCCTCTCTGTGCATTTTTCTTTCCTCTCCAAACTGTACAAAGCTTTATTTACATAAAAATCATTTAAATAGTCTAATATTTCTCTGAGATTGGTAGGTTGGTTATCTCCTCAATAATTATTTTTGGTACTGACCAAATTTTTAAATTCAGTAAACTAAACATAAACTTAACTTTTTTATTTATATTTTACATTAAAAACAAGCCAGGATTCCTAGTTTAGATCCTCACTGAGATAATAAGTGGTTTTAGGACCACTAAAACAAGATAACATATTTGAACGCACTTGTGATTAGCTTTGATTGCAATCCAGCTGTATGTAAAATCAAAATGTGTTAAAATCTAAAATTACGACTTATTATTAGAATTTTCATTTTGTGTTTATTTTCACTTTTAAAATTTTTAAATTTAGAAATGACCAACCACCGTTTACCTGTATACATAATTAGATCTTGAGTATAATATTTGTTTTTTTGACATTCGCACGAGAGAATTGAGAAACCAGTCACTTCTCTATAGATAATACATAGTATTGTGTATTATACTAACCTTAAAATAACATGAGTTTCTGACAATAAATTGTGTATGGTTCAGCCTTTATGAATACAGTTACCTAATTGGATAATGCCATATTCAATATTATTATGTGATTAAATATTATATGAAAATCCATGCCTCTCACTATCAGGCTTGTTTATATCCTTTGGGTTTAATGTTTCAATTTTTCCATACATGATTCATATATACACCCAAAACAAACCTGTGGTTACTTTATGGCTTTGAAAAGGTGTATCCATTAAATATATTAATCTTTTCTGTTAATCTGCACATTGTTTAGTATGGATTTACCTACTTAAATCATTTTATTGTGTAAATAAACTACCCTAGGACTGACTTGAGTATTGATTTCCAAAATTAAGATTCTCTAAAAAATCAGTGACTTTTCCACTTTTTTAACTTTACCAAAGAAAAATAGTTTGTATGTAGTTACATATTTGTCACTGCCGCAGTTGAGTCAACATGTGCAATAAAAAGGCATCAATTTATCATATGTATATAGTGCTACGGGACTTATCAGTGAATATACTGTGATAAACTATATCCGTACTCATTTGAGATATTGAATTAACACATAATTCATTATTATCCCTGTAGAAATAGCTATTTCTCTAAATATGAACATTGTAACATTTTATAATAAGTCCATTTTATAAGATGAAATTTTATTCTTTAAAATTTTCTAAAATTTATAATTATGAAAAGCTGGCGAACAGAATATTTCGGCCGAATTGAATTTTATAAGACAGCTAAAAAACTAAAGCACTTAGGTACTTAATCTTTGTGTTTTTTTTTAACGTGAGTTTATTCTCTATTCTATTTTCTCAAAACTTTTTGTAAAAAGAAATAAAAACTATTTTAAACTCGAATTATACCGTTTTGATAGCAAACTGCAAAATTATGCTATTTTCATCTCCAGCTCCTCATTATTTTATATTGTGTTTTTTCTTTGAAAAATTATAAATGGTTGTCATATTAAAATTTAAAATGTAATAAATTCACCTTAAGATTTCAAAATATGAGTATTATGTAGGTTTCATTTAATTATATTTGTTTAGAATATTGGAACAAATCTTTTTAGTAAATGGGATTTTAATTTATTTACATCAAATGATAAATTTCTGTTTCCTGGAATTATGTATCTATAAATGTGAACTCTGACTCACTGTAAAACAGTTAAGTATAATTAAATTTTATTTCTTATTTGTCATCCTCAATAAGTAATTCAGCGTAACAAATTATTTGCCTTTTGTTGTCAAATACATAAAGCGATAATTATACTTTTCTTTGTAACTCATCCCTTTTAGAGTGAAGTTTTAGCCTAAATTAAGCCAATATGGACCAACGTGACAGAATGAGCATAAACACTTGAAAGTAAAGTTCAAGTATTTATTTATTTATTGTAGTGTTTTTTATATCTTAATTTTAATTGTATCAAAGATTTGGTTTTGTAAATACACACAAACATTACATTCCGAGTTTTAATTTTTAAATGGATGTCAGATTAACTATATTATAAAATAATTAATAATTTGGTTTTGAATTTATGATGCCTTGGGCATAAATTGCAATATTTAATTATAAAGTTACTGTTTTCAATAAAAAAAATCAATGTCATGGAAAAGGGTAAATTACTCTTCAGATTAGTATGGCATCTAATCAGTCTATTTATCTTTGTCTTATCTAAACAATATACAAAAAAATAAGTTAGGTGAACATTTGTGGTGAAAGTTCACTATAATTTATTGTAAAAAAGATGAGTGCTACTTAAATCCAGTGTCTGGAAAAGCGATGAAACCGGTCACTGGTTATTCCAAATCTGTGGTTGATCACTTGTCTTTAACAATTGTATGTACAATATACATTTGAAATACTAAATCCTTTAAAGCAAATATGAATTTCCACGTTCAGCATATGTTGCCATAATAAATAAATAATAGTTAAATACAATAACTACTGATTGTTTAACATTTAACCTTTTACAAAATATACCTTCATATTTTCAATGTAAATTAATTTAGTATTAATTCATTCCTAAAATGAATGCTTCCTATTTTTAATAATTATATAGCAAATCTACAGTAGGCGGATATGTTTGCAATTACAATTAACTGAACATATTTTTTACAAAATATGTTTTTAAGGTTTGTTAATTGACGGCCAATCGACTTTGTAAACTAATGTTGAAATTATAGATTTTGTTAAATAATTGTCGCCTACTGTTTTTTTTATTGATCTCATATAATATTATGTTCATTAGATTTGGTTTAAAAAAATTATATGTGTATTAAGATGTTTGATACCAAAAATTGATTAAATTACAAAAAAATAAAAGAATTTAGTTTTTAGTTACTAATTTATTTAATTCCTTTTTTATTTCCAGCCAGTTTTTAAGTAATTATGGACACTATTTACTGTTTATGTAAACTTATCGTGAATGCTAATTAATTTGTAACATAATATTGTATTGTTGATAAAAGGAATCATTATTATAAGTGGTTATAAATTCTATGAATTTATCAGTTAAATTATAGACCGTCAAAAACAAAGTTGTTTTAGTGCAATTTCAAAATGTGTAATTGTCAGGCCAACGCCATTGTCGTGAATCTGCATTTTGTTTGATTTTTGAAGAAATACACATCATTAATACAACAAATACAAAATTGTATTATAAAATCAGATATATGATTACAAGAATCTCCATTGAAGGGAGTTACTGAAATGTTTGTGAAGAACTTTGAAAAGAGAATTGTGAGATTTTTAATTATGCTTCACCAACTCAATGGAGAATGCTAAGTTTGCGATGACAAGTATAATTGAAATCTGTTTTAGCAAAATTTAGAGACGGTTTTGAATTAGTTTTTATGTAAACATAGTTTATTTTGTCATCAATAATTAATTTTCCTTTTTTGGTGGAGGTTTCCAAGTTTGCTTCTAACCTCATATAACCAACTGCATGAGGCTGCTTTGGTTACAATTTTAATTAAAATACCGGTTAAATATCAAATTTCAAAATCTTTGCAGATTTGGCACTAACCTAACAATATATCATAAAACCTCATTTTTACTTGATGCGTTTATCACTAAATTCAAATAACTTCCACATTCTCAACTGGTGAATTCTGCTAATTAAAATCAGTTATGATCATGTATTCGTTTGAATGCGCTCACCTTGACATCAGATAATCATGATTATTTCCCGAAGTATAATACCAATCAGGATTATGTAAAATGTTGTAGTAATGGAAAAGCAACATAACTTTGGATTTTGTATAATTTCAAATAAAATACACATGTATATAATAAGCATAAATATGTGCATACATATTTCTACATTAAGTCTCCTTTTTAAGTTTATTATTAAATATCCATTTATACAGGGTAGCCGGAGAAGTGACGCCCGAAGGTAAAATGTAGATGCCTCATATTCAGGAGTATCCGAATCATCCCCATGTATGTTCCGCAATTTTGCGTAGTTTATGAGATATGATTTTTTAATGGGTGTTTTAAATTTTCAACCGGGTCAGTTTTCAATATATTTTTTTTAATTTGTGGATGGTTTTTTCGGAAATTTTTCGACACCCATTCTTTTTAAATTATACTTTCACGCACAAAATAATCATCTTCGTAACATTAATGAAAGCTACAAAAGTTTTGACCTAAAATAGAAAATTTAAGTTCGAGCGAGTCAGACACTTCAAATTTAAAATCTTAAAAGGCAATTACTTAGTTTCTGGGTAACTTTAAGAACTGCACTAGACTCTAAGCTTTTGTTATAATTAATACAAAAGAAGTAGTACTTGATAGTCCATTATTCGCTGAAATCAGCCTTCAAAGATACTGAGGTGGAAAATTCCCGAGGATAATTATGATAGAAAGTGTGTAAACTAACAAAAAATAACTGTTTGAGATAAAATGGCGACACGAGTAGCAGTAAACACAAGTGAGAAAGGACAGGAATTTACCACCTCAGTATCTTTGACGGCTCATTTCAGCTAATAATAGCCTATTAAGTGCTAGTTTTTTTGTATTATTACAAAAGCTTAGAGTCTAACGCAGTTTTTAAAGTTACTCAGAAACCAAGAAATTGCCTTTTTAGATTTTTAATTTTAAGTTGAAAATTTAAGTCTGACTCGCTCGAACTTAAATTTTCTATTTAAGGTCAAAACTTTTGTAGCTTTTATGAATCTTACGAAGCTGATTATTTTGTGCGTGAAAGTGCAATTTAAAAAGAATGAGTGACAAAAAAATCCAGACAAAGGCCTCCACAAATTATAAAATATTTTTTTTTTTAAATTATAACTCGAAAACTACGCAAAATCGCGAAACACGATGGGGATTAATCGGATACCCCTCAATATGACGCACCTACATTTTCACATCACATCTCCGGCCATCCTGTATTCATTTTGAACTATTTTTTAAATTTTGTATGGTAATTATTAACCGTTTTATTTCCTATCACTGGCTTTTCCTAATGTTGTAATACAATTGTAATTTATACTGTAAAATTAATTATATTTTTGCCGACTTAAACTAGTATTTTTTTTATTGTCAACATTGTATAAGTCATTTTGTGCTAATGTCTTTATAAATGTATTTTTACTAAATATTGGCTGGAATGCAAATACTTATATGTTGACATTATTACTATTGTTACATATACATGCATTTTTTTTACAAAATATAAATGTGTTATATTTTATATACTTTTCTTGAATCATATTGCAATATTTTTTCTTCAAAACCGACTAAAATCTGATCTTTAGTAATTATGATTATTTTATTTTAGTAACGTATACAGCTAAATTTCCTTTTACAAAACTTTAATATAAATATATTTGGTTTAATTATTTAAAAAAAAAAACAGACATTACTTTTATTATCTAGTCAAATGTTGGAAAAAAAAGCCTTTTTTATATTCAAGCCCTATAATATGTTTACGTCAAGTAAACAATACTGTAATTACGGTGATTTTTTTTTCACATAAGAGTATTATTGTTTGAAAGTTTATTATCATAATTTATTATAGGAACAAAAATGGATGATCTTTTCATACACGAATTACGGAAAAGTTTCCCTTCTTTTATTTATATTTAGTGTAACGATGGTCCCTTAAAAGTTTTGTAAATTTAATTTTGCATTTTTGTCTATAAATTTTAAATCTTTGTTTTAATGCACTAAATTCAAATATTGCAAAGATAAATTATTTACTGGACTGCCATATATTAATTCTTTGTACTTTAGTACATTACAGATGATAAAAGACACTAAATTGCCCTAGAAAAAATGAGAAAAATTAAAATTTTCACTTACAATACTTTTTTGGGGACCGTCAATATTATATTTGAAAGCATGTAATAAATATTTTTATTTATTTATTGTATACCATGTCAAATGTTTCGAGATGTTATGTAGATACATTATTTATTTAAAGTTTTTAAGCGAAGTTTTTTTACATACCTACAGTTGCTTTTGTTTATATGTAATTGCCTCGATATTTTATTTGTTAATTTTAAAATTCCACGCGTGTTACATAATTAGTATATATATTTGGTTAAAATCATCATCACCCTTTCTGCACCTAATGGTGCATAGGGCACTTCATTGATACACCAATTGCAGCGTATCTTGACCATTTTTGTCACATGAAGGCAAGATGATCAGCCTTACGCTTTGGTTCAAATACTGCTATTTATTTATGATTAAAATTCAACTTAGAATATTTGAATTTCATACTAATCAATGCATTAAATATTACACAATGTACACTTGCAGTGTTTCCAGCTAACTGTATTATATAATTATTTACTATCTTCATATTTATGTGTGCTGAACAATTAAATTTATGAATTAATTTTGTAATGAGTTTCAAAGTGATGATTAATGTCACTACGCTATTAGCACATGTTTTGTGGAATGCTTTCTTCACAATAAATTTATTGTAATGATTCTTGTTTTATTTATTTATATTCAAAATCATATTGCATATTTTCTAAAAATATTATAAAAATACATTTTATTCATATCTAATTCAGTTTTTTTTAAATAGTTATTGTGTGATTTGTAGGATAGTAGTATTGTCTGATACATATTATTTAATAATGAATTATTAGGGTCAGTTATAGATATATAAATTATTTTGAATATCTGGTAGTTTCGGTCACGGATATCTTTATAAAATTAATAGTTCAACTGAGTGAAAGCAAAGGCAAATAAAAACAATTACTTGATAACACCTTAAACATTTTAAAAGAGATTAGATCGATCGATTAGGTCTTAATTCTCTATCCTGCGATGATCACAACATTGAATTAATATAGTAATTAGTAGCGTTATTAAGGATATGATTTTTCAGATATGTTAAGAATCTTTTATATTAAATTATTTAGGATATTCAATAGTTTTGGTTATGGAGATCAACTTTCCTTGTAGGAAAAGAGGCACATTTTTTTCCATATGGTTATATTAAAATTTAAAGATTGTTTCCTGATTAAAAATAAATTCTAAAAGTGTATAAAAGCTAATTTTTATTCTCATTATAAAAGTTTACAACATTTACATAAATATCTTTAAAAAATAATACAACTGAGAGTCAAATCAATATACAGGTCCATCATCAAGATTCTCATCTTCGTCTTCAAAGCCTTCTCCATTATCAAAATAGTTATCTACGTAATCAGTTCCATCATCCATTTCCTCATCAGGATCTTCCAAATCTTCTTTCTCAGAATCTTGTTCATCCTCATCTCCTGATGCATTTTTATCTGCTACGTTAACTGCTCCTTCTTTCGCCACATCTTTTTCACTTAATTCCTTTTGCTCCAATTTCTTGAGTCTGAAAAATAAATAATAATCTATCTATGTCGATAAATTTCACAAGCAGCTAACTAAAGATAGCGTGATTTTGTCGCACTTTCAACCAATTGTTTCTTAAATTTAATTTTCAATTGCAACATATCTTAGAAAGCTCTTATGCTTGGGGTATAAATATTTAATGTTAACCTTTTTTAGAGAATCAAACCCGGGACTTTGCAAGGTGGCTGAATGCATTAATGCCTATACCACAAAACCAATATGTAGAATTTTATGCAACCATTTGGGTAAGAAAGGCACCTACCCACGAATTGAAATACCGTCTATTATGGGCTTGTTATGTGTTCATTTAATCATACGTCATTGGAAATACCTACCTAGTTTCAATGTCTACAGCTTTGGGTAATTTCCTTTTTCTTGAATCCTTGTTAAGGTGTCCCTTTCTCATCTGTGGTGGACGGAGTTCACTCGGCATATATGGCCAGAAAAATGTGGATTCTTTTACACTCTTACCCTCATTAGAAAGTACCTAAAAGTCGATGAAACATATAAGTAATGACATACATTTTATTTATTTATTTACATACATAAATTTACTGTACATTATTTGAGACGTAAGTCCCAACTCCATGGGACTAGTCCTGTGTTGAGATGGGACTAGCAAAAACTAGTATTTTAACCGTATCTTATTTTTAAAAAAAAATTATAAATGGTATATTCTGTAATTTATTTTTGTTCTTCAATTTTTATTATTATCGGTATGTTTTCCAATTTATATTTTTGTTTAATTTCTTAATTACTCATTTTATATATTATAATGTGTATTTGTGGTTCAATTTTTATTATTATCGGTATGTTTTATAATTTATAATAATTGTGTCTCATTTATTTACTATTAATGGCATATTTTCTAATCTATTTTTATGATTCAATTTTTATTATTATTACTTGCATGTTTTCTAATTTAAATTTATATTGATTTTTAATAATGTTATTATTATTCTTTGAATTTATTAAGCATCATTTAATGAAATTAAAAATAAAAAAAAAACACATGAATAAAATAAGGTCCTTCCTAAACACAGGAATTTCCTAGCTAGTCGGGACCTGAAACAAATAAACTATGTACATTTTAAAACTGTGAAATGCTAAATAAATAAAATAAAAATTAGTTGACACAGACACATGAGTATATATAAGATATTTTTTTATTTTTTAAATACATATATATAGCACATCAATATGGTAAACAGTAAACTCAAACATTCGGAAAATCATCAAGGAGTTTCCTACTCAAATCCCTCCCACTAAGGAAAATCCAGTCCTTAACTACTTTCTTGAAAATAGTTTTTGTCCTTGAGAGCTTAATACGCTCTTCCAAAATAATGAACACTCTCGGTGCGATAAATGAGGGATGTCTCTGAGCAAAAGTTGTACGGATTTTGGGTGTGACATAATTCATGCTCCGGTAAAATAACATAATATGTTTTATACCTATAATCTTTAAATACAAAATCAGTTTTGATCATAATACCGATTATAATTAATAAGTTGCCAATTTTAAAAAAAGGATCTTTTAATGATGTGTAAAGACAATTATATAAAATGAATGTATCCTAATATTTTCAATAACTTGCCAGATTCCAAAAACACTATTTGAGTCAATAATGATTCAAATAAAAAAATAATGAATGTAATGAACAGTGATAAAAAATATACTTATAGCTTGTTTGGCAACTTAGTAATTTTAACATATTACAACAGATATGAAGAACATTTTAGAGAAGAGAATATAGCCGTCTAGGCATCCACAGGGCTTATGACCTGTCATTGGCTGGTTTAAGTGGCCACTTTACACACTTGTAACATTTACCATTCTGTCTATGTTTAAACATCCACATTTCCACAACTTTGTAATTTTCTTTCGCTTATTATTTCCTTGTTAAGTTTTTTTAAATATAATTAAATAAAACATCCTTAAACAAAAATGAATTACTATTTTGTATTATAGTATCCATAAATGTATAAAAATTAGATTCATCAAATAAAAACTCGATTAACATTTATTTTTCAAATATTCAAATGCAGTTTACTTGAAATCAACAAATTTGAACTCGTGGCCCTATTATTTACATGCGAGATATGATAATGTGTTAGATACTTTAAAATGTCATTGCATCCATAAAGTATGTATTACCTTATACTTATCAGAATATCTCTCTACATCTGTCTTAACAGCAACTGGGAGGACAAAGGAAGGAGAATCGTGGAGGAAATCGATAAACTGTCTTTTCAAAATTAGCATATAGTCCATTGCCACATCCATCTGTAAAGATATATTCAATTGAATGTACTTATTCTATATTAAATTATGTAGTATATAAAAAAAGGGGTAGAAATTAATTGAGGCATTTGGTGTTCTAATGGCTTTCCTCTTATGTCAACACTTAAAAATTGCAGCAAGTGATGAAATAGAATGAACTAATCACAAAAAAGACACATAATTTTGTGTTACCAGCATAAAATACAAGTATGTAATGTATAATATATACATATACAATTAATATTTGAATTTCAAATTTAAATACGTAATTGTAAGAACCTATTTTTTTCCTAAATTGGTACACATGTTTATAATAATTAATCCGTCAATTCGGAAGCGTATTTGGTTTTTGACACTCAACCAGTAAGAGGCGATCAACAAATTTTCAAGATCATTTCAGAGTGAAAATGACAGAGGGCACGCTCGCACCTAGCGGCTTGTTTAGGACTTCTTGACAAAAAAAAACAGACCGCATTGATGCCCCAGCTACCATATTCAACAGACTTGGGCCCCCTGCGACTTCTTTCTGTTCCCAAAGACGAAGAGGACCATGTAAAGATGACCTTTGGTGAATATAGAGGAGATAAAGATCGAATTTTGACAGAACTGAAGGCCATCCCGAAAAGCGGGTTCCAGAAATGTTTCAGAATTGGAAAAAAACGCTGGCATAAGTTTATTATATCAGATGATGATATATTTGAAGGGGACAATATAAATATTGAGGAATAAATAAAGTGGAATAAACGGGGAAGACCGAGGAAGACATGGCACAACCAAATTCAACAAATACTTGAAGATGGACATGTCAAAAGTCAGAATAATCAGCTTGCGTGCATGAGAAGATGTATGAATGTAGAGGAAGCGAGGCCCGTATACAAAGACAGAGTGATGTGGCATTCTGTTCTCTCTGCCTACCCTTACGGAAATGGCTTGATGGTTTGTTTGTTGTTAAATAAAGAACTTTTTCAATACACACAAATTCTGTGTATTTTTCATCAAACGATTTACATAAAATAAATAAAATACCCACTTCTCTTAAGAGACTACCTCTAAATTTCAGAGTTAGAATTTAGTTACATAAGCAGAAAAAATATGAATGTCTTTCTTCTTTAAGCTATTGTTTCATTATTATAATATATGACAAAGAACCAACAGGTTAACATTTTAGATACAAAAATATTTTTATTTGTCTGATCCAGCCAAGTCTTCTTTGGACATCCTCGCCTTATGTTTCCATTCATGCACGCATATAAATATACATATATGTATTTAACCATTCTACCATCATTAATTTGTTCATGACCAAACATTAAAGCTGACTAACTGATATTGTTTTTGTCTAAATAGAAAAAAACATAGGTTGTATGTAATTAAATTTTAATTGCAAAATTATTTATTATGTTTAAATTAAACATATCAATAAAATTCTTATAGCTGTTTCTTTATCTGAAATTCACAAAATTTCAACATAAGAAAAATGTTTTAATAAAATTTACCTGCAGTGGTAAAGGCCTGTTTTCAAGTTTTGGAAATAATGGTGGTGGTCCCATGTTAGGTCCTTGGATCACTTCACCTCTTCCTATTCCCATAGACTGCATTTGCTCAAAAGTTAAAAAGGAGTTGTTTCCTCGACCACGGCCTCGTCCCGCCATTTTTAATATAATTTATCACTATTATCACACAAAACTTAATGATTATCTATTCAGGCCTTCACAAGGTCTTTTTTTTTATCGTCATCCGTTGATACCTCTTCGCTTTCAGCCTGAAACTTTTCCTGAAAATTTGGTGCCGTGTCAGTAACTGGCTTCTAATAAATATATTCGAATAATGAACTTAATAAACAGTGGGATTTACAATTAAACAAATTACCTGATCGTAGATAACTTTAATAATAAGAGAACAACTTGGACAGGTTGCAATTTCTTCACCAGCTACTAATTCATCCTAAAATCATTATAAACAGGAATTAATACCTTAATATTTTGAATAAATAAATATGAAAACGGAATGTTACCGACATATATTTAATTTTTTACCTTAGATATCTGAAATCTATCACCGCAAGGGCACGGATAATAATACACTTCGGTCTCTTCGTCGTACTCGAAATCTTCTATTTCAACTTCATCGTGGAAAGCAGTCATCTTAAATTTAAAATCATTTGTAATTTAAAAAATAAGGATAAAATTTTGTAAGAACACTTCTAAAAGTTTTCGAGTGTAACAGTTAACCGAAGCACAACAAAGCTGCAAATTGCAAAAGGCGAACCAAACTTCCAACATTCAAATCACGCAAATCCCACATGGCAAATTCTGTTTCTGGCATTTGATTTGAGATTTGACAGCCCGACAGACGTAAAAGAAAAAATTATATACTCACCTAGTAGTTACATGCAATATTAATCTTTGTGGCCGCGTGATTAAGATATAATTTTCTTGTAGTAACATTTATTATTGTAAGTCAGCAATTACAGTCTTTATCGCAAACGTAATAAAGATTATAATAGTAAGAAAAATGAAAACATCTACATTTTAAAAGCAATTTTTTACATCTTGTAACACTTCAATAACTGTCAAAAAACTGAAAACTTAACCTAAAAAAATATTTGATGTTAACTTAAGGGTGCGAGCGGTTAATGATTAGTAAATAGTTTATTAATTTGTAAATATAAAAACAATAAATCAACCTGTCGATGAGTACATAACAAAGACATTAAGAACTCTCACAATGGATGCTGTAAATCTTCGTAACGTGAGTATTTACCTTCACGAAGAATGGTGTATGATAGTTTAACATTACAGTATATTACGTATACTTTATTTTATAGTAAACACTATTCTTTATTTACCTTTTTTAGTTTAAGGACTTCATGCTTCTTTACAACGAAACGACGGAAAAATGCTTTTCAAAATGCATTAACAATTTCAATTCACGGCAGCTTGATAAAGATGAAGTAAGTTCAGACATTTATATATTTTTATAGTCACAATTAAATATTTTTCTCGATTCTCCTTTTTGTACCCATATTCCAAACAATATTTTTTTTAATCAAAACGAGTTTGGTTATTTTTATGAATAAATTATGAATGCTGTCTTATTATTAACATTAGGCTCAGAATCTAATCAACTTAACTATTACTCTAAACTCTCTGTTTGCCTTGTGGTGTTCAGGTTAGGGCGCTTGACTACCATGTAAAGTCCAGCAGTCTGATTCTAAGTTCGCGATAATTTAACACGAGCTCGTGTTAACAGGGGTGCTATTCTGAACCACTCTCGTGGCACAAGAAAACAGTTTTTCTCGTGTGTTTTGTATGTAAATACACAAGATAATACGGCTACGAGAGCGTTTGGAATACCAGCCCAGAATACGGATTTGAATTTACGTTAGAAGTAAAGTACAGCCGTGTCAATTTCAGCGTTAACTTGCGATAGCACGGACTCAGAATCAGACCGTAGATTTTTTTATCGATGAAATAAAATACAATAAAACTACCATTGAACGTAGTTATGCAGAAAGCAGCCAGCCCACAATTTAAAAAAAATGCGGTATTGGTGTTATTGGGTGCAGTAATGTCAGTTCTATGTCCTGCTAAAAACAGCCAGGCTACTTTCCTAAAAAAATCCATGATAATTATGTTCTGAAAATAGTGTTGATCACAAAAACAGCATTTATCAATTTGCAGAAAACACCCACAGCACTAGAAAAATCTTACGGTATAAATGCTAATGGGAAGATTAATTCTTCCAGAAATCTGTTTCTCTTAAATAAATTAAAGTGGATAAATACATACGTATTTCAATTTTTTAAATTTAAAATACCTGCTATAAAAAAGCATATTCCTTCCAAACTTCTCACATTTTTCTTCATGTACGTAAAAAAGTGTTTATTAATTCAGAACGTCATCTTATACATTCAAAGTTTGGTATCATTCCATATTAGATTTGGCTGTTTTCTGCAAAATGCATATTTTAGGTATAGGCCAGACTTTAAAAATCAATAAAACTAGACAAATACACCATTAAATTCGTTTTTGGTTTGCAAAAAATCCAATCTGTGCATTATTTATCATTTGTCAAAGTAAAAAACATTTCAAGTGTAGATTGGATTACTCACGCTTTTCACAAAAGTGCCATTACCTCAGTACTTTTCTATGGCTGGCTACTTTCCGCATAACTACATTCAATCATCCGGAAGATTTAGAGAAGAAAACATGGAAGTCGATGCTTTTTCCTGTCATTGGGTGATTTGAGTGATTACTCGCACGCTATTGACTATTTTTATGAATTGAAAAGCTGAAAGCTTTATTGATTTAGATGAGATTGATTCAAATTATTTTACCTACTATGCCTGGAAATACTTTTAGTTTTTTACATTTATTTCATCACAATATTTTGAGTAAAGCCTAGAACACACGGTGAAATGAAACTGCAACTAAACCCTTATAAAACTCTTGGTTCGATATCAATTTCAGATTATTTTCACAAACGGCGCAACGTGATGAAATTTTCATAGTCATTAGTTTTCTCTGAGAGCAGAGGTCTATCTCAATCTGTTTCAATATGTAAAGTTCAAGTGATGAAGATTTTGTTGTTATGTATTTATATCTTCAATATAAACTGTCGTATATTTGTGGTTGCCAAAGAATTAATAATATTAATAATTTTATTAATATTAATTTTAATTATAATTATTATTTAAAATTAATATCATTAATAGTATTGTACAGACAAGGATACTTTTCTACTTCCAAAACAAAGTAATTATTTTTTTTTTTGTCCTCGGTCATTTTATTGACAGAAAAAATGCGGCAAAAACAATAAAACGCCACACGAGTTTCCTGCAAGCCAGTTTCAATGCAACTAATTTAAAATGCGTTTCAAACTTGTTGCGTGGTGTGTGGTTTCCTAAAGGACTATATGACATAAACTCATAAGTAACTTAGAGTTGCAGTTTTGTCATTTTTGTGTTTTACCGTGTGTTCTGGGCCTAAGTGTAAATTATTGTAGATACTTGTACCAGTTGATTATTTTATTTTTATTTTCTTTTCTAGCTACACTGTGCAGAGTCTTGTGCGGGAAAGCATTTGAATTTCTACAATAGGATTATGAGTAGTTACTTAGATGTACAACAGGAAATTATGAGTAGAAGAGTTGCTGAAGCTCAACAATTAGAAGCCGCACAAGCATCAGCCCAAGTTACCACCCCGCCAATAAATTAGTTTATATTTCTGTATATTGTTATTTATTTTGTTATTAAGTTTGATCAATAAATCATGTTGATGAACATTTTTTTCCATTCTCAATCATCTTTACAAAATATGTAGAAAAAATAAAAAAGAAATATATACAAATAAATGTTTTGTTATATGTTGAAAATATTGTAATGTACCTGTTGCTCCCAAAATACAGTGATACATAAATTGGGGAGATCACATAGGATTGATAATTATTTTAAATGACAATTATTTCTGAATAATTTAGTGCAGCTATCCGAAGGCATTTAAGAGAAAAGGTGCATTTGTGAAAATGCCTTGCACATGTTATGGATCGGTGTCCTGGACATTGTTTGGAGACCATAAATCTTCTTTAAGATTGTCGCCAGCTCACCATACCCTTCGGTAGCTAGAATTGAAATGGTCTAATGTTGGGATGTACTGGTAAGATATAGCTGGCTCTTTCTTTCGTATGCTTATACATGGAGAGACCCTTTTACGCAAGCAAGCACAACTTACGGTCTCAGAGGTGATGTTTGACGGGAATTAGGTTAAATGTGACCGAACCAATCACAGAACAGTATTCCCATTTCGAACACATTCTACTCCTAAAGGAATTTTTTGGTTCCGAAACGAAGAAAGATGTTGTAATATTTCATAAACCATTAATAAAATAATTTGACCAAATATAGTTTACATGACAATGTCTTCGCTGAATATTTTTGAGTAATTGTAATTGTGTTCTGATGTATGTGTTTTCCCATAATTCATATTTTAAGTACTTGAGTCGGACGGACTTGTGAATTTTAGTAACCTTTTTAATGAATATATCATTGTTTATGTGTTTGGAGAGAATTAAAATACATGATAGACTTATCAATAATGATCATAGTTATTGCATAATTGAATTAGAAATAAGAATAATTAATATGTAAAATAAATAATCTGATAAAACGGTAGTATGTTTGAAAACTGGGGCGTTCAGATGCAATAACCACTAGAGTCATTGTTTGTATTATAAGGGATGGTCTTAATGAGAAAGAGAGAGTTCCTACCGAGCAGCTGCTAGAGAGAGACGTGTGCCGAGGAGACCGCCCTCTGGGACGCTGCACAGTTCCGTGCATCACTAGCTAAGGATTCTGTTCTATTTACTGCATAACTTTTTAACAATGTTCAAATGAAAATTTGCCGGTTGTTTGATTGAAGGAGTGAAGGCGACCCCTTCTCCTACTGTTGGTTTGAGCGCGAACGATACCTACAATATGTTTATATACCACTGATTTTCTCAAATTGAAGGGTTTGGGTAGGTTGAAACAAATTGTTTTAAGGCAATATGCCCACCCTTATTCGAATAAACAAAAACACCTTTTTAAAAAAAATTGTCCGTTTATAAAAAATAATAAAATATATAAATGTAAAAAAAAAAGATTATACAATATTGATGCCTCAGTGTGCATCCAAGAAGAAAGCTTGAATCACTATACAGCATCTTCCTAATATTGATATCAACATATTTTTTTGACTTCGAAGAGAGTACATTCTACAAGAGAACCTTTTTCAAAAAAAATAATCAGGCATATAACAAAGTTTTGTATTGGGGTAGTGATGCTCAAAAATGACTCATGCATATGAACTTACTACAAGTTCTGTGTAGAATCTTGGTATTATTACAGCATTCTAAAATCATTATTTATACTGAACCTTTACCGTATGCTACCTTTCGCTGGATATTAAAACCGTAGACTACAGGATATTCAAATTGAAAAAAGTGATCTAAATGCAAAAATTTTAACTGTACCTTTAGTGAAAAAGTACATCAAGTCATATTATTTGTGGTCAAACATATAAACCGTTTATTGAATTTTCAATGACTGTTCCCACAAGACAGAATACTTTTTTTATAATAATAAGTGTACTTTGCTATTAGCATATTATGCCTAGTATTATTTCATAAAAAATCTTATTTTTCAAAAATATTTATTGACTTGGCAACAATATTTCGCTGATAGCAATGGCAATTCTGTATGTTTTGAAAAATTAAAATGGTGTCCGTTATTAATGTTTTTTGAAATGTCAAATTTGTTATTATACATTACATGTAATTTAGTGAAATAAGTGTACTTAAAATAAAATGCCTCCCGTGTCGGGTGGCTTCGGCGAACGAATTGAGGTATATATAACATTTAAATCTCATATTCATTATCTAAACTACTAATCTGTCAGTTAATTTAAAGAGCGCCAAATTTCCTTCCAGGACTACCAGGTTCTTGAGCTTTTAGGGAAAGGCGGATTTGCGCACGTATATCGTGCAAGATGTCTTCGTTCAGGAATATTTGTGGCCATAAAAATGATCGACAAGGCTTTAATGGCAAGTGCCGGAATGGTAGGAAGAGTAAGACAAGAAGTAGCAATACACTCTCGTCTGAAGCATCCGTCCATTCTAGAACTGTTCACGTTTTTCGAAGACGCAAACTACGTATACTTAGTGCTAGAACTGGCGCATAATGGAGAGCTTACCAGAAATTTCAGGTAAATATGTGTTTGTGCAATGTTTCCGAGTTTATAATACTTTTTAACGCTCGAGTCTGGAACAGTTCCTTCAAATAGATGTGTAGGTGTTGGTTCAAAGGCGTATGTCCAACTAAACAATTTGTGATATGTGCACTAAAATCACATAATAATAAAATACACTCTAATAAACATTTTTGTTCACCTGATTGAATATTACAGTGGCTTCTCATAATGTTCAGAATCCATTCTGTGATTTAAACTAGACTAAGTAAATAGAGTTTTAGTAAATAGAGTTTAAATGATTTATCATAATATATGAGACCTATATTTCTTATGAATTGACAGAGATTGACGACAGCGATAGATAAATTATTTTGGAAAGGAAATAAATTCGACAGTCTAGACATAATCACTTATCAAATAAAAAAATGAAAAGACATTATTATCGAGATAAAAGATGAGTGATCAAATTTATTTATTTATTAACGGACATTGTCCATGTATACAATTTATAAGGTTTAAATATTACAATAAAAGAATAGTTTAAAACATTAAAAAAAAAAGAAAGAAGCATTGACAAACATAAGGGACATCGAGACAAGATCTGTACTATTTATTTAGTGCTCGTTTAAATCGTTGTAAACTTAAACCAAAAAAGTCCAGATCTTGTCTTGAGTTAACAATACGACAAAGGCGGGTCATTGGAGAATTTAGGCCATAGTTGTTTGTTGTTTGTTGAAATGAAGGTCAATATTTGTATATAACCACTTGCTGACTTTTCTACGCCGATAGGACACGTGCTTTTAATAGCCAACACCAACATGCACTGCTTATATATAATATAAATATATATTATTTTTTCATGTTTAATTTTGTGGGAGTGATATTTGAAAAAAGAGCGGAGGGGAAGAAGGGAAGAGTAAGAAGTGACTAGGTATATTGACTAGGAATATAGTGACCATTATAACTCTTGATATATCTCTCATATTTTTTTTAATGATGAAGTTGTATTTTTGTAATCTTCACATAAACATTTTCATACCGGATTTGTAAAGTAAAATTTTTATAACTATGCTGGATTTTAATACAAAAAATATTTATCCCTGCTATGCGAATAATGAATGTGACTCCAATACAGCAATAAATCTGTGTAAGAGAAATTATGAAGATAGAACCCGTAACAGGGAAGACAGAGACGCTGTTTTGTGGCCGATGTTTGTGTGAAACACATTCAGTCGGTTATTGACAATGATGGGGGACGAATACATGTTCAATAATCGGCGTATTTATGATTTTAAATTTATTTTTCGATTACATGGCTAAATTTTATGTCTATTTTTATAATTTATGGAAAAGGAATTATTAAACAGTATGTGTCACATATTTTTTCAAATGTCTGAACTTAAGAATATTCCGTCTATTGCTTGTGGTAACACGACTTTACATCACCGCATGCAAAGTAATTATTTACCACAGTCTATTAAGAGATAATGGAGCATAGCATAATGGACTATATTGAAAAATTACAAAATGTTTGTCTTTGTTTTATCTGTATTGGTGCTGCGTGTTACTTTTTAAATAATTGTAGCTAACTGTTGTCCCGCTGTTGTCACTGGCACTGTCCTCTTATAGTAAGACAGTAGAGGCTAGGCGACCTAGCCGTGTCTTGTCAAGGCCTAAGATGTCCTCAGAAGGGCCTCTTACTTCCAAGTACAAAAGAGAGAAGTCCGGGGTGAAGCGAAGGTTTCCAGCTAAGTGTAGTGAAGTCGAGTAGAAAGCCGAGTCGGGGAGTAGAGATGATTAAAAGCCAAACATCAGAGGGGAAGTGATTGTTTATTTGAAAATTACACCTTAACACCCCGCCGTGCGAGTCTAGGCCGTCGTATACCGTGCGGAGAGAGAGAGCAATCGAGGAGGCCGCCTCCCCGCTCTAGCCATCTCACTCCCTCTACGTATATAGACACCTTCCACTCCAGCCCCCACATCAGTTCAGCGGCACATAAATAAATTGTAACTCTTACTCAATATATTTTTTTTGTATATTTTTGTTTAGACTCGGAACTGGAATGTCGGAACATGCTGCTGCAAATATTCTACGCCAAGTAGTAGCCGGAGTTGTCTATCTCCACTCTCACCAAATACTCCATAGAGATCTCTCCCTCAATAACCTGCTCCTCACAAAGGACATGCAAGTGGTGAGTCACAGTATAATGTTCATCATTCCGTGTCTGCTCCCTAGTTAGAGTATATAGTGTGGAATTATTTTCATGTTTTTATATTATATTTCAGAAAATAGCCGACTTTGGTCTAGCCACGCAACTCGCTCAACCGGATGAAAAACACCTTACAATGTGTGGAACTCCAAACTACATTTCACCAGAGGTATTTCTCAAATTATTTCTTTATGAAATTTTACATAATATTCATAATTTGTGACACTGAACACGTGTTAGCACATGTATTTTAGGCACTAGTAATATAGTATGTTTACCAGAGAGTTTGATTTGACAAGTGTAAGACGTCAGGTAGTTCACGAATACATAGTTCTTTTAGATATTCCGAAGCGTGACTTATACAAAAACCAACAGAGTTTGTACTGCACCCTCTGTGGAAAACTTAGCCTAATTATTAATCTACGTAGGGGAGTGATATGACTGAACTTAAGAGATTCTAAAAATATGTTGCCGTATCATCAAATACAGACTTTCTGCGAATCATTTTATTCATTCAGACAGGCGCCATGACGCACTTGGTTAGACAACTAACTGTGAAACTGGTGTTACAGGTTCGATTCCTGCTAGTTGCAAGAAAGAAATCCAAGAAAGATTTTCTTCTCAATTGGTGGTGAAGTGATGAGTTGTAATTTTTATTACCTCCTTCCATATCCCCTCTATCCCAACTGTTAGACAGTCCAGTGAGGACGTTGAAGGAAGCTGGTCTGTTCATGTGAACATTTTCAGGATTTTGTCTCTGGTGGAGCAGAAAATCAGCGCTTGCTGAATTCACCATTCGTTCTTCAGATCTGAAAAATAAACATTAAATCTATGCATCTCAGTGGTGGGTCAAAGTGTCTTTAAATTAATGGATCAGGTGTCTGAATCTTTTTCAAAATATAAATTTGGTTTGAGTAAATGTTTAAGTAAGTAAGGTGGAAATGGATCACTGTAATAGAATGTGGAACAGCTGTGGTGAAACTAATATGATGCCTAAATTTTGGCATTCATAAATAAATCAAATCTAAATAAATAGTTTTGCATCATATTTGTATTTTATGTTGCTAAAATTCCACTCGTCCATACGCTTTATAGCTGCAAGACGATTGGTAATCTAGCTTCAATAGATAAATGTTATCAAATACCAAAATTTTGTAAATGGGGTCTAGAATTACAACCGTCCATGCGCTCTGTAGCTGCAAGACGTGCTGTAATCTAGCTCCTATCAGTTATGATTGTAATATATCATAATTGGAGACAAAGAACTAGAATACCAACTGTCCATGCGCTCTGTAGCTGCAAGACAGCACTGTACAGTGCTCTTGAGGTGATATTCACAAAAATGGCGCTGTATAAATTATCCAAATATAATAATGATAATTGTGTGTAAATATTACTTACATGTATGTTAGTATAAATGTGCATTTACTAAATGCATATAATGATTATATCTCTGACAAATTGTTTAATATGCTTCCCCAAAGCCCAAACATTTAGGTTTAAAAAAAACTTTTGAAATCTGGCTGAAGCATATTAGCATAGAAGAAATAATTTTAATGTTTGAGTGACATGCTTTGCATAAATTGTTAACAGTATTTTTCTAATTTGATCACTGTACAGTCCTTAGAACTTTTTTTATATTTTTTTTACATAAAGCATGTATAATAAAAATGGTAAAACTATTTTGCTAGATTCATAAAAAAAGTGTCTTTAAAATAAATTGGATTTACCTTCCCCTTTGCGAGGAGTGGGTTGTGCTGGTGATGAACCCAGAGTCTCTACTGCTGTCCGTGTTGGACCCATCTCCAGGAGTAGGGGAGCTGACGAGGAAGGGGTGTCGAGCCACCTGGTGTAAAGGAATCCTCTCGGAAGGGTTCTTCCGCAAGAGACGATCCAGTAGATCTTGAGCTTCCCGAGACAATCCGGGTGGCATCTAATAACATCATCGTTTATAATTTCTTCAGATAATAAAAGTATGAATTGATGTTGTCGATTTCCTGACGGGCAGGAATATCAGTTCCTGTGGTATTATCGACATCTTGTTTCGCTACTTTTTTCTTCGATTTTTTTTTATGACAAACACAT